>NW_027259514.1:0-29589 GCF_045791955.1 Oncorhynchus clarkii lewisi
GTTAGAATACATTAGATCCACTGAATGTACAGAGTGAGGCAAAGTGGGGGGTGAGAGAGAAATAGAGAGAGAAACACTTAAACAATAGTCACCAATAGAGGAGTGTGTCCCTGTCCCTGAGCTGCCTGTCTGCTCCAACCAGATAAAAGAGATGTGCTGACTGATTGAGGCCACAACTGTGCAGGGAGAACAAACTTGGTTTGCTGCCAAAATGGCGCCATATTCTCAATATTGTGCACTGCTACATAGGGCTCTGGTCAAAAGTAGTGCACTATGTAGGGAATAGGGTGTCATTTAGGACATGTCACAGAGAGAATAGAACACAATTTTTGGCCTGGCATCAACATTGTGGATTGTCTGTAACTTCCAATTGAAGTTTGGGTTTTAGGACTAATGAGGCAGTTTCCTGTACAGCGTAGTGTGGGGGTGAGAGCTGTCCAAAAAGGAAGAGACACAATGATGAGGAAAACAATCCAGTCAGTGGTCAAGTTCAGATTGAAACCGAAAGGGCCGTGGCTTGGCCCTTCTCACTTCACTGTTCCAAAATTGTGTCAGGGATTACTTCAGCATTCTAATAAATTGTCACTAGTGATTTTCAACAGGGATTCCCCTCTGAGTGACAATTATATTTCTCAAAGAGCATATGAGGTGAAATGCTTTTCATTAGCGATCTGGGCCAGATAAAAAGAAAACAGGCTAGAAAAATTAGGATTATTAAAACGGTCGGCACAATCATATGCTACATATGGGGCGGCAGGGTGGCTTAGTGGTTAGAGTGTTGGACTAGTAACCAGAAGGTTGCAAGTTCAAACCCCCGAGCTGACAAGGTACAAATCTGTTGTTCTGCCCCTGAACAGGCAGTTAACCCACTGTTCCTAGGCATCACTTAAGAATTTCCTGGTTGTTGAAAGAAAAGCAAATTTTTTGTTCATTAAAATAACATCAAATTGGTTCGAAATACAGTGTAGACATTGTTAATGCTGTAAATGACTATTGTAGCTGGAAACGGCTGATTTTTAAAAATCGAATATCTACGTAGGCGTACATTATCAGCAACCATCACTCCTGTCTATCAGCAGAGTCCCAACATCTTACCACTGCTACACCTGTCTATCAGCAGAGTCCCAACACCTTACCACTGCTATACCTCCAATGGCATGTTGTGTTAGCTAAAATGATAAAGTTTATCATTTTAAAAGGCTAATTGATCATCAGAAAACACTTTTGCAATTATGTTAGCACAGCTGAAAACTGTTGTGCTAATTAATTAAAGAAGCAATAAATTATGTAGGATGCCAGAGAGATATGTATACTGTAGCTAAGAAAGTAATACTAAGTGTATGTTGTGTAGTAAGCTGTTAGTAGCTCATGTGCCTCAGCCTAATAATTTGTACAGTGTACAGAGTGAGGAGGACCTGTTTATTGCGCTTATACCACGGTTGCCAAAGAAGACAAAGTAAACATGGAATTACATTTTATAAAACAACATATTTCTTTGACTGAGCATTTGGCACATGACTGAGCCTACAGTACTGGTACATACCAATGCGGTATTGTAAACACATCGTTTGTGGTCGGTGTGTGCTTGTTTTCAAACTTTTTTGTACAGCTTTGACAGTGTTACCGATAGTAATACACTGTAAGAACGGCCCATGTTCTGAATTCTGTCGCTGTACATTTCAAAAGTGCTGAACAAAAAACTATATTGACTACATCTGTCGTCGCTCGCATATTAATGTCTTAATTGAAAATTCAGATTGTCTCTTATCCGCTTGTCGTCCCCTTATGCCATAGTTTGTACATCTCAATTGTCAGTAGAAACCACATTTGTTTAAGCAAGTCAGACATATCAGCTATGTTTTTTGAAAAGGAAGTAAATGAGGCTGAATGAACTGTTTTGCTGCCAGACAAGGCTCCGCTGATAGCCAGGTGTAGCAGTGGTAAGGTGTTGGGACTCTGCTGATAGCCAGGCGTAGCAGTGGTAAGGTGTTGGGACTCTGCTGATAGACAGGTGTAGCAGTGGTAAGGTGTTGGGACTCTGCTGATAGACAGGTGTAGCAGTGGTAAGGTGTTGGGACTCTGCTGATAGACAGGTGTAGCAGTGGTAAGGTGTTGGGACTCTGCTGATAGCCAGGTGTAGCAGTGGTAAGGTGTTGGGACTCTGCTGATAGCCAGGTGTAGCAGTGGTAAGGTGTTGGGACTCTGCTGATAGACAGGTGTAGCAGTGGTAAGGTGTTGGGACTCTGCTGTTGGGACTCTGCTGTTGGGACTCTGCTGTTGGGACTCTGCTGTTGGGACTCTGCTGTTGGGACTCTGCTGTTGGGACTCTAATGTTATGACTCTACTGTTGGGACTCTGCTGTTGGGACTCTGCTGTTGGGACTCTGCTGTTGGGACTCTGCTGTTGGGACTCTGCTATTGGGACTCTACTGTTATGACTCTACTGTTGGGACTCTGCTGTTGGGACTCTACTGTTATGACTCTACTGTTGGGACTCTGCTGTTGGGACTCTGCTGTTGGGACTCTGCTGTTGCGACTCTGCTGTTGGGACTCTGCTGATAACCAGGTGTAGCAGTGGTAAGGTGTTGGGACTCTGCTGATAGCCAGGTGTAGCAGTGGTAAGGTGTTCGGACTGCTGTTGGGACTCCGCTGTTGGGACAGCTTTCTGCCCTAACAGTTTGTGGGCACCGTTTGTCACCGTTATAGTGCAAATAATGTATTGTTTAGTGTTGTGTTGTATAGTGGCTTTGCTGGCATGCATTTCACTTATCTTTCTTTTTGCCCGACCAAGATTTACATACTAAAATCGCCACTGGCTACAATATATACCGTCATTGGTTTTATGTAAAAAGTAGCTATGTTTTGGGAGGATGTGAGAGTGCAAGCTCAACATGACTTTAACCCAGTCACATCTCCACTCCCTACCACTATTTGTGTCACCTGCAGTGATCTGTGTTATAGTATCGTTGCATTAGTGACATCACTCTGTTGTCTGACGGCAGTGTAATTATCATTATCAACTCCCAGCAAATTACCTTCAATATGATGTGAACGTAATGTATTACATTCATCAAGTAATTGGTGCTAATGCTAATTGGTTTCCTAGGATTGTTTGTGGGCGATGATTGGCTGTCTGTGAAAGTCAAGGGTCCTATTATATATGGTTCACATTGTTTAGAGTCAGTCTATTAGACAGTCAGTTGAACTAAATTTAATTGATGTTTGCATCAAACTCAGTTTTGGGGAAGCTACCCTGAAAATATAGCGGCATCTAGTGGTCAAAACCGGGTACTTTCACACGACTTTATGGTAAATAATGCAAGCAACTTCAATTACTAATTTCTTTCAACAGGGGGAAACAAACATCACTAGATTCACAGGGAATACATTACATAGTATGGAGTAGCAATGCTCCAAGCCACCGCCCCATACTACTTGTCAAACATAGAGAACTGATATTGTTTACTGGTTGTTGGGGTGTGATTGGTGTGGGGGTACGTGGAAAGCTTTTGACAAAAAAAAAAGTTGATTCCTCATGTCTTACTCATTGTTGCTATATTTATTGAATATTATATGAATCCTATAAATTAAAATGGCCAATTTGGGGGCAATCAACAGCTTAATTTCTCTAAGATACATAAACAAATCAATGCTTCAGGAATGGCAACCTTTTTCTAACTACAGAAACAATTTCAGAACAATCTGAGATGATGGTGTCATGAATTGCCGAAATGACATGAAACGACTCATCGGTTAAAATGAGAGATGAACAGTGGCGTTCTCTTGAGATCTGCCATAATGGTCTCAGCTAACAAAGCTCTCACAGGGGATCAGACGCTGGCATCCTATTCCCTATATTGTACATCACTTGTTCATAGGGCTCTGGTTACAAATAGTGCACTAGATAGGGAACTGGGTGCCATTTGGGACGCTGAGAGACTGTTTCCCCCAGTTGGAATCACACGGCCTGCCTGGGAGAGAGTTACATAATAGAACTGACTGAGTGAGTTTCAGAGTTCCAGAACGCTCCTGAGTTCCAGGTTCTGAGGCGGAACCTGGAGAGGTGAGGGCTGAAGGGTCACATAGAGTTGATAGAGGAGAACTTTACCCCAGTAATATAATACTTGTGGGATGTCATAATATGAGATGGTATTTGTGTAGAAGGATAGGGAAGTATCGGGACGTAGTCTTTTTATAGTATCATGTGATGATGACCTCACATGTCGTTTCTGTTGTTTTAATTAGGTGACAAACTCAATGTCACATTCAAGGTTAAAACCGTTCCTTTTACACATTGAAGTGAACCGTAAGATTGATTGTTTAGGGACACAACCCACTTTAGAAGAACTTGCATATTCCCTTTTAAAATGTCAAAATACCTGTCCAAAGTGATGAATTAAAAGAATGCAGCTGTGATCCACCCCTCTGAGAGAAAAACAGACACAGATTCCCTTTAAAATCCCCATGGTCAACACAACACCACACACAGAGCACTCAGGAAGTATTTTGGCTTTCTATTTCTATATAAAATGCTATGCAAAGCCACAGAAACTCCATAGGTAGCTATTATTTAGTCTTGCTATTTCCTGCCGAGCTCTGTGTCTCAGTCCTCACCCTATTGTGTGTGACAGGAAACCATTGGAAATCTTCGCCCAGATATTAATTTCAATGGAATGTGAATGGCTTGGCCGTCTACCAACTTGCAATTTGTTGACACCATACTCTACCTTTCCAAAAAAATGTTCTCTGAAATTCTCTGGCACCTTACATTACGTTACTTTCCCTCTAAATTCTATAGGGACATTTCTAGGACATCATTATTGGAATAAAAGGATTAGGTTCAAGGAAGGACTTATGACAGATTCAAAATGTGACAACTGACAAGGAGCCCCATGCCCCATGCTTGTTAAAATCATAGAGATCAACCATGGATGAAGTAGGGGAAATGTGTTTGTTCATCCATCTGTCTGGATGAGTAGATTGACTAAAGTTCTGCTTGTTTAACTCTGTCAGGATCAGGACATGTCAGACGTTGTTGATATGTCCGTGTCTGCGTGCACACTGTTATAGAGAATACGTTTCAATTGAACGGTCCACTGCAGCCATTCTTATTTCAATATCATTTCATTTATGGGTAACAATTAACTACAATTAACTACCTAATAAAACAGTCAAAAACAAACAAAAATAGCTTCTTAGCAAAGAGCAATTTTTCAAGCAAGAATTTTACTAGGACTGTCTGGGAGTGGTCTGAAACTAGCTGTTATTGGCATAGAGGTTTGGAACTCTCTTTCTTATTGGTCTATTAACTCATTTACTGCCTGGGGATGTCACCAGAGGTTTGGAGCTCTCTTTCTTATTGGTCTACTAACTCATTTACCACCTGTGGATGTCACCAGAGGTTTGGAACTCTCTTATTGGTCTATTAACTCATTTACTGCCTGGGGATGTCACCAGAGGTTTGGAACTCTCTTATTGGTCTGTTAACTCATTTACCACCTGGGGATGTCACCAGGCAGCCCAAAACCCTATCCCACCAAAACAAGCTGACATTTCAGGTGGTCTTTACAAACAGCCCTTACACTAAAAAATACCTTATAATTATTTATAATTTCACAGTATTATTCCAACCTCATAGTGTGGAAATGAATCAGGTTTTTAACTCCACTGGGCCACTGAAAAAACTACAACCAGAGTCAACTATCACTCCTGCCATCTGATGGTCAAACACAGCCAATGCAGCCCTGAGATATACAGATGGACATGCTTTGGTTTCTTTTTTATTTAACTAGGCAAGACAGTTAAGAACAAATTCTACTTTTCAATGATGTCTAGGAACAGTGGGTTAACTGCCTTGTTCAGGGGCAGAGCAACAGGTTTTTACCTTGTCAGCTTGGGGATTTGATCTTGCAACTTTTACAAATACTAGTCCAACACTCTAACCACTGGGCTACCTGCCGCCACTGGGCTACCTGCCGCCACTGGGCTACCCTGCCGCCACTGGGCTACCCTGCCGCCACTGGGCTACCCTGCCGCCACTGGGCTACCCTGCCGCCACTGGGCTACCCTGCCGCCACTGGGCTACCTGCCGCCACTGGGCTACCCTGCCGCCACTGGGCTACCTGCCGCCACTGGGCTACCCTGCCGCCACTGGGCTACCTGCCGCCACTAGGCTGCAGCTTCACAGAACGCAATGTTCTGAACACTAATTAAATGCTTCTGGAATTGAACATTCTCGAAGGGGAGTGCAATTGATTAGTTCTAGAACTATAATTGAATTAATTAGTTCTAAAATGAAAAATTTGAGAATGAAATGTTGTAAAAGTGGAATGGTTAGTTGTAGAACTGGTTTGTCTTGATAGGGTACAGTCATTCTACCACTAACCAGCGTTATATACAGAAATACTCCACACCCATGAAATAAATGACTTCCAAGCGGTATACTAGCTATTAAAACTAAAGTGCAGTTTTAAAGTTAATCTCATGCTATTCTAGACATTTTGCCATGGTGCAGAGAGGAAATTGTACATGCTACATGCTATTCTATGAATTTGTCATGAGGTTGAGACAAAATGTAGCATATCTAAAGCTAATTAAAGCTAAAATATAGGTATGTTGGCTGTGAGATGTCTTGTTTGCTAAATGAACCAATGAAATAAGCAGTGGCATGGTGCATATAGCCATAGAACCACAGTGACATATGCCTCAGTGCGGTCCCATTCGTGGCTTATCGGGGGTGTGGCTTTCAGTTAGTTATTTTTGGTAACCCATCCCCCATGAGAGTGAATGTCAATCCAGTTGATCTGTTATGTTATATTTCATAACATCTGACTAACCAAGTAAACTGTTTGCTATGAATTCTATTTGATGGGGTTTAGGTAAAAATACTAATAATGTAATAATTGGAACACTAACAAGTAAAGAACATAAAACAAATATATATGCAGTACATACATCTATTTAGCTCAATCTGATTGTGTGGGCCTGGCTTCCTGTGGATGGGCCTGGCTCCCCAGAGGATGGGCCTGGCTCCCCAGAGGATGGGCCTGGCTTCCTGTGGATGGGCCTGGCTTCCTGTGGATGGGCCTGGCTCCCCAGTGGATGGGCCTGGCTTCCTGTGGATGGGCCTGGCTTCCTGTGGATGGGCCTGGCTCCCCAGAGGATGGGCCTGGCTCCCCAGAGGATGGGCCTGGCTTCCTGTGGATGGGCCTGGCTCCCCAGAGGATGGGCCTGGCTCCCCAGAGGATGGGCCTGGCTCCCCAGAGGATGGGCCTGGCTCCCCAGAGGATGGGCCTGGCTCCCCAGAGGATGGGCCTGGCTCCCCAGAGGATGGGCCTGGCTTCCTGTGGATGGGCCTGGCTCCCCAGAGGATGGGCCTGGCTCCCCAGAGGATGGGCCTGGCTCCCCAGTGGATGGGCCTGGCTCCCCAGAGGATGGGCCTGGCTTCCTGTGGATGGGCCTGGCTCCCCAGTGGATGGGCCTGGCTCCCCAGAGGATGGGCCTGGCTTCCTGTGGATGGGCCTGGCTCCCCAGTGGATGGGCCTGGCTTCCTGTGGATGGGCCTGGCTTCCTGTGGATGGGCCTGGCTCCCCAGTGGATGTGCCTGGCTTCCTGTGGATGGGCCTGGCTCCCCAGTGGATGGGCCTGGCTTCCTGTGGATGGGCCTGGCTCCCCAGTGGATGGGCCTGGCTTCCTGTGGATGGGCCTGGCTTCCTGTGGATGGGCCTGGCTCCCCAGTGGATGGGCCTGGCTTCCTGTGCCTACGCCTCTGTACTGTACTTGGCTGGTTCAGTTGCAAGGTAGACTTGTGGCTACATGATTGAGTGATACTCCATAGAGATTTACACTACAGCTAGTGTGTGGTGTTAGCCCTGTATCTGTACTCATAAAGGCAGCCCGGTGTGCTTCCCAAATGGCACCCTATTCCCTATATAGTGCACTACCCTATGGGTCATGGTCAAAAGTAGCACACTATATAGCGAATAGTGTGCCATTTTGGATGAAGGTTGGGAGTATATAGGAGTGTGTCTCTGTGGCCCCAGTGATTTCTCCATCTATCTCTCAGAGGCCATATCATTACTGAGCAGACAGCTAGGCTGCTAGAGTCTGAGCTGCATCTGGGGGCATAGAGCTACTGCTGCTACTGGAGAATAATAACACACTGGACTGGAATATAATATACTGTAACTACTTTAATATACTATAACTACTGGACTGGAATATAATTACTGCACTGTACTGGAATATAATATACTGTAACTACTATAATATACTATAACTACTGGACTGGAATACAATATACTGTACTGTACTGGAATATAATATACTGTACTGGACTGGAATATAATATACTGTACTGTACTGGAATATAATATACTGTAACTACTTTAATATACTATAATTACTGCACTGTACTGGAATATAATATACTGTACTGGACTGGAATATAATATACTGTACTGTACTGGAATATAATATTCTGTAACTACTATAATATACTATAATTACTGGACTGTACTGGAATATAATATACTGTAACTACTATAATATACTATAATTACTGGACTGTACTGGAATATAATATACTGCACTGTACTGGAATATAATATTCTGTAACTACTATAATATACTATAACTACTGGACTGGACTGGAATATAATATACTGTACTGGACTGGAATATAATATACTGTAACTACTATAATATACTATAATTACTGCACTGTACTGGAATATAATATACTGTACTGGACTGGAATCTAATATTCTGTAACTACTATAATATACTATAATTACTGGACTGTACTGGAATATAATATACTGTAACTACTATAATATACTATAATTACTGGACTGTACTGGAATATAATATACTGTAACTACTATAATATACTATAATTACTGGACTGTACTGGAATATAATATACTGCACTGTACTGGAATATAATATTCTGTAACTACTATAATATACTATAACTACTGGACTGGAATATAATATACTGTACTGGACTGCAATATAATATACTGCACTGTACTGGAATATAATATACTGTACTGGACTGGAATCTAATATTCTGTAACTACTATAATATACTATAATTACTGGACTGTACTGGAATATAATATACTGTAACTACTATAATATACTATAATTACTGGACTGTACTGGAATATAATATACTGTAACTACTATAATATACTATAATTACTGGACTGTACTGGAATATAATATACTGCACTGTACTGGAATATAATATACTGTAACTACTATAATATACTATAATTACTGCACTGTACTGGAATATAATATACTGTAACTACTATAATATACTATAATTACTGCACTGTACTGGAATATAATATACTGTAACTACTATAATATACTATAATTACTGCACTGTACTGGAATATAATATACTGTAACTACTATAATATACTATAACTACTGGACTGGAATACAATATACTGTACTGGACTGCAATATAATATACTGCACTGTACTGGAATATAATATACTGTAACTACTATAATATACTATAATTACTGGACTGTACTGGAATATAATATACTGTAACTACTATAATATACTATAATTACTGGACTGTACTGGAATATAATATACTGTAACTACTATAATATACTATAATTACTGGACTGTACTGGAATATAATATACTGCACTGTACTGGAATATAATATTCTGTAACTACTATAATATACTATAACTACTGGACTGGAATATAATATACTGTACTGGACTGCAATATAATATACTGCACTGTACTGGAATATAATATACTGTACTGGACTGGAATCTAATATTCTGTAACTACTATAATATACTATAATTACTGGACTGTACTGGAATATAATATACTGTAACTACTATAATATACTATAATTACTGGACTGTACTGGAATATAATATACTGTAACTACTATAATATACTATAATTACTGGACTGTACTGGAATATAATATACTGCACTGTACTGGAATATAATATACTGTAACTACTATAATATACTATAATTACTGCACTGTACTGGAATATAATATACTGTAACTACTATAATATACTATAATTACTGCACTGTACTGGAATATAATATACTGTAACTACTATAATATACTATAATTACTGCACTGTACTGGAATATAATATACTGTAACTACTATAATATACTATAACTACTGGACTGGAATACAATATACTGTACTGGACTGCAATATAATATACTGCACTGTACTGGAATATAATATACTGTAACTACTATAATATACTATAATTACTGGACTGTACTGGAATATAATATACTGTAACTACTATAATATACTATAATTACTGCACTGTACTGGAATATAATATACTGTAACTACTATAATATACTATAATTACTGGACTGTACTGGAATATAATATACTGTAACTACTATAATATACTATAACTACTGGACTGGAATATAATATACTGTACTGGACTGCAATATGATATACTGTAACTACTATAATATACTATAACTACTGTACTGCAATATAATATACTGTAACTACTATAATATACTATAACTACTGGACTGGAATATAATATACTGTACTGGACTGGAATATAATATACTGTAACTACTATAATATACTATAACTACTGGACTGGAATATAATATACTGTACTGGACTGCAATATAATATACTGTACTGTACTGGAATATAATATACTGTACTGGACTGCAATATAATATACTGTACTGGACTGGAATATAATATACTGTAACTACTATAATATACTATAACTACTGGACTGCAATATAATATACTGTACTGTACTGGAATATAATATTCTGTAACTACTATAATATACTATAACTACTGGACTGGAATATAATATACTGTACTGGACTGGAATATAATATACTGTACTGGACTGCAATATAATATACTGTAACTACTATAATATACTATAACTACTGGACTGGAATATAATATACTGTAACTACTATAATATACTATAACTACTGGACTGGAATATAATATACTGTACTGGACTGGAATATAATATACTGTAACTACTATAATATACTATAACTACTGGACTGGAATATAATATACTGTACTGGACTGGAATATAATATACTGTACTGGACTGCAATATAATATACTGTAACTACTATAATATACTATAACTACTGGACTGGAATATAATATACTGCACTGTACTGCAATATAATATACTGTACTGGACTGCAATATAATATACTGTAACTACTATAACATACTATAACTACTGGACTGGAATATAATATACTGTAACTACTATAATATACTATAACTACTGTACTGCAATATAATATACTGTAACTACTATAATATACTATAACTACTGGACTGGAATATAATATACTGTACTGGACTGCAATATAATATACTGTACTGGACTGCAATATAATATACTGTACTGGACTGGAATATAATATACTGTACTGGACTGCAATATAATATACTGTAACTACTATAATATACTATAACTACTGGACTGGAATATAATATACTGTACTGTACTGGAATATAATATACTGTAACTACTATAACATACTATAACTACTGGACTGGAATATAATATACTGTACTGGAATGGAATATAATATACTGTAACTACTATAATATACTATAACTACTGGACTGGAATATAATATACTGTACTGGACTGCAATATAATATACTGTACTGGACTGGAATATAATATACTGTACTGGACTGCAATATAATATACTGTAACTACTATAATATACTATAACTACTGGACTGGAATATAATATACTGTACTGGACTGGAATATAATATACTGTAACTACTATAATATACTATAACTACTGTACTGCAATATAATATACTGTACTGGACTGGAATATAATATACTGTACTGGACTGCAATATAATATACTGTAACTACTATAATATACTATAACTACTGGACTGGAATATAATATACTGTACTGGACTGGAATATAATATACTGTACTGGACTGCAATATAATATTCTGTAACTAATATAATATACTATAACTACTGGACTGCAATATAATATACTGTACTGGACTGGAATATAATATACTGTACTGGACTGCAATATAATATACTGTAACTACTATAATATACTATAACTACTGGACTGGAATATAATATACTGTACTGTACTGGAATATAATATACTGTAACTACTATAATATACTATAACTACTGGACTGGAATATAATATACTGTACTGGACTGGAATATAATATACTGTAACTACTATAATATACTATAACTACTGGACTGGAATATAATATACTGTACTGGACTGCAATATAATATACTGTACTGGACTGGAAAATAATATACTGTACTGGACTGCAATATAATATACTGTAACTACTATAATATACTATAACTACTGGACTGGAATATAATATACTGTACTGGACTGGAATATAATATACTGTAACTACTATAATATACTATAACTACTGTACTGCAATATAATATACTGTACTGGACTGGAATATAATATACTGTACTGGACTGCAATATAATATACTGTAACTACTATAATATACTATAACTACTGGACTGGAATATAATATACTGTACTGGACTGGAATATAATATACTGTACTGGACTGCAATATAATATTCTGTAACTAATATAATATACTATAACTACTGGACTGGAATATAATATACTGTACTGTACTGGAATATAATATACTGTAACTACTATAATATACTATAACTACTGGACTGGAATATAATATACTGTACTGGACTGGAATATAATATACTGTACTGGACTGCAATATAATATTCTGTAACTAATATAATATACTATAACTACTGGACTGGAATATAATATACTGTACTGGACTGGAATATAATATACTGTACTGGACTGCAATATAATATTCTGTAACTAATATAATATACTGTACTGGACTGGAATATAATATACTGTACTGGACTGGAATATAATATACTGTACTGGACTGCAATATAATATTCTGTAACTAATATAATATACTATAACTACTGGACTGGAATATAATATACTGTACTGTACTGGAATATAATATACTATAACTACTGGACTGGAATATAATATACTGTACTGTACTGGAATATAATATACTGTACTGGACTGCAATATAATATTCTGTAACTAATATAATATACTGTACTGGACTGGAATATAATATACTGTACTGGACTGGAATATAATATACTGTACTGGACTGCAATATAATATTCTGTAACTAATATAATATACTATAACTACTGGACTGGAATATAATATACTGTACTGTACTGGAATATAATATACTATAACTACTGGACTGGAATATAATATACTGTACTGGAATATAATATACTGTACTGTACTGGAATATAATATACTGTACTGGACTGCAATATAATATTCTGTAACTAATATAATATACTGTACTGGACTGGAATATAATATACTGTACTGGACTGGAATATAATATACTGTACTGGACTGCAATATAATATTCTGTAACTAATATAATATACTATAACTACTGGACTGGAATATAATATACTGTACTGTACTGGAATATAATATACTATAACTACTGGACTGGAATATAATATACTGTACTGTACTGGAATATAATATACTGTACTGGACTGGAATATAATATACTGTACTGGACTGGAATATAATATACTGTACTGGACTGGAATATAATATACTGTAACTACTATAATATACTATAACTACTGGACTGGAATATAATATACTGTACTGGACTGGAATATAATATACTGTACTGGACTGGAATATAATATAATATACTTTAGGAATGTAGGGAATTTTTGCTGAAAGTCATCAAAAAAGTTAGCTTTTAATAGTGAACCTTTTTTTGTGGGATACACATAAGGCAATTCTAGGTCTAGTGGCATATTTTGGTTAAACTATCCCCAATTCAATGACATTGCAACCCTCTGCATGCACAGTGCATTCTTCCGTCATATGCACAGTGCATTCTTTCATCATATGCACAGTGCATTCTTCCATCTGTAGTGTCTGGACTATCAATAAATGTGACGACTGTTATTTTATCAAATCAATTCTCTGTGTGTAATTATTATTATGTGGTTAATCTAATCATGTAAACTTGAATTAACTAGGAAGTCGGGGCACCACGAGAAAATGTTTATAGAGTCTCTATAACCCGAAACGACTCTTCAGATATTTTCACATCTTATCAAAACAGTCGCTTATTAATGTATTATTATTACCTCATCAGTTCTCATGCCTGAATGTCGCAAACCCTTGGATATCTGCACGAACCCTAAGATATCTGCACAACAAACCCTAGGATATCTGCACAAACCCTAGGATATCTGCACGAACCCTAGGATATCTGCACAAACCCTAGGATATCTGTACGAACCCTAAGATATCTGCACAACAAACCCTAGGATATCTGCACGAACCCTAGGATATCTGCACAAACCCTAGGATATCTGCACAACAAACCCTAGGATATCTGCACGAACCCTAGGATATCTGCACAAACCCTAGGATATCTGCATGAACCCTAGGATATCTGCACAAACCCTAGGATATCTGCACGAACCCTAAGATATCTGCACAACAAACCCTAGGATATCTGCACGAACCCTAAGATATCTGCACAACAAACCCTAGGATATCTGCATGAACCCTAAGATATCTGCACAACAAACCCTAGGATATCTGCACGAACCCTAAGATATCTGCACAACAAACCCTTGGATATCTGCACGAACCCTAAGATATCTGCACAACAAACCCTAGGATATCTGCACGAACCCTAGGATATCTGCACAAACCCTAGGATATCTGCACGAACCCTAGGATATCTGCACGAACCCTAGGATATCTGTACGAACCCTAGGATATCTGTACGAACCCTAGGATATCTGTACGAACCCTAAGATATCTGCACAACAAACCCTAGGATATCTGCACGAACCCTAGGATATCTGCACAAACCCTAGGATATCTGCACGAACCCTAGGATATCTGCACGAACCCTAGGATATCTGTACGAACCCTAGGATATCTGCACAACAAACCCTAGGATATCTGCACGAACCCTAGGATATCTGTACGAACCCTAGGATATCTGCACGAACCCTAGGATATCTGCACAACAAACCCTAGGATATCTGCACGAACCCTAGGATATCTGTACGAACCCTAGGATATCTGCACAACAAACCCTAGGATATCTGCACGAACCCTAGGATATCTGCACGAACCCTAAGATATCTGCACGAACCCTAGGATATCTGTACGAACCCTAAGATATCTGCACAACAAACCCTAGGATATCTGCACGAACCCTAGGATATCTGCACAAACCCTAGGATATCTGTACGAACCCTAAGATATCTGCACAACAAACCCTAGGATATCTGCACGAACCCTAGGATATCTGCACAAACCCTAGGATATCTGCATGAACCCTAGGATATCTGCACAAACCCTTGGATATCTGCACGAACCCTAGCCTAAATGATGAATCAGCGATATACAAATTGGCTTAATTATTTATTTCCTAACTAACTAAATAATCACAGAAATAAATAACAAACTAACAGCAGATATTTGGGTTACTACATGATACAAAGAAAAAGTCCCTAGCGGACGAAGACGGTATGATGGCTTGGTAGACAAAGGAAAGGGGTGGGGACTGAGAAAGAGCGGGAAAGACAAAATGGATTCACTACAGACAGTTGATAATTATATGAATTGAAATGCTAATCCTTTGCACATGAACGGCCACTCATTCGAGAATAATTGCAATGTATATATTTACTCCTGTATGTCGTTGTTGTCTTCTCTGTTGGAATTGCCAGTCCGTCTGCTGGATAGTCAGTTCATCAGAGAGTCTGGTTAACTTCCCCAGAAGTCACAATGTGCTTCGTGATTGTAGCTTTCTCCGCGGCTCTGGATAGTGTCTGTTGTCATGGATACGTCAGGCCTACAAATGGTCGTTGCATAGAATAGATGCTTCCGCAATTGTCGTTATTCTTGTCCTAGGCTTCGTACATTTCCGGGCTGCAGACTGGTAGTTCGACGGCATAGGATTTCTTACCTCTGTTGTGAATCAATAGTCTCAGAGTTGAACCATTTCCAGCTGTGTAGCCAATGCTCCACGCTGAATGTTCTTGTGGCCTATAGAGTTGTAGTTCTTAACCAATTCACATGTAGTGTCAGCTGCATTTTTTTCTAGTCTAATTGTCTATAGAATTGTAGCCATTTCAATGTGGGGACTCCGTCCCAGCGTTCTCTGACTTAATGTACATTTTGTAGGAGGTGGTATTATACTCTGTGGAAAAAGGGCGATTCCATGATTCCTGATGTAATATCTGGCCTCACGGGGAACATGGCCACTGGCTAGTTAAAACTTTACATCTTAACAAGTATCTCATTTAGAAGTCCAATATAACATTATATCTTCTCACAAATAGTTTCATATTTACTAATTCATTTTATCCAACATCTAGGTGTAAACCTGACAGCTGGGAATAGTACACTTTAAGAGATACAGTTATGTGTGTTTCCTGTCCTTCATGAGATCACCAAATGAAACACACTCAACATGACTGTCCCGTAAGTGTCCACGGACCACTCCCACATTCTCAAAAATATAAATATTGTTTAATTATTCAAACTTTTGATGTCCAAGGGTCTCTTTGTGTTCCCCAGTTTACATTCCAATCTCGAACACTACAGAGCATAGGGGCAGCGTATTTTACGACCGCCATAAAACAGCCGACTTCCTGCTCTCGTCGTCTACGAGGGAAAATAAGCTGTAGAGCGGACCCACTGTAACCTGATCCTTCAGATCGTCACAGAAGAGTCATGACACATCACATGTACAGCTGATTCTCAAGATCTTGCACACTAATGAGATGCTATTGAGCCCACACTACTACACAGTCTGAGCCAAGGACTACATGCTTTCTGGTAAGTTTTGATGACAATACTGGGTGGGGTAAATATATTTTATGTGACATACATGATTTTTTTGTTAACTAGTAAATAGTAGCCTACAGCAAAGTGTGTTTAAATAATTTCTAACTTGTTAACCATTTCTGCTAGTTAGTTTTTTGCTACCATGTGGGTTTTTAGCTTGCTTGAGCCTGCTTACTGAGGAGTGTTAATTCACCTGTTTCCATACATGTGAACCTGTGATACATGTGACATCTGAAACTAGCTGTTATTGGCATAGAGGTTTGGAACTCTCTTTCTTATTGGTCTATTAACTAATTTACTGCCTGGGGATGTCACCAGAGGTTTGGAACTCTCTTTCTTATTGGTCTATTAACTCATTTACCACCTGGGGATGTCACCAGAGGTTTGGAACTCTCTTATTGGTCTATTAACTCATTTACCACCTGGGGATGTCACCAGAGGTTTGGAACTCTCTTTCTTATTGGTCTATTAACTCATTTACCACCTGGGGATGTCACCAGAGGTTTGGAGCTCTCTTTCTTATTGGTCTACTAACTCAATTACCACCTGGGGATGTCACCAGAGGTTTGGAACTCTCTTATTGGTCTATTAACTCATTTACCACCTGGGGATGTCACCAGAGGTTTGGAACTCTCTTATTGGTCTATTAACTCATTTACTGCCTGTGGATGTCACCATAGGTTTGGAACTCTCTTTCTTATTGGTCTATTAACTCATTTACTGCCTGGGGATGTCACCAGAGGTTTGGAACTCTCTTATTGGTCTATTAACTCATTTACCACCTGGGGATGTCACCAGAGGTTTGGAACTCTCTTTTGTTATTGGTCTATTAACTCATTTACTGCCTGGGGATGTCACCAGAGGTTTGGAACTCTCTTATTGGTCTATTAACTCATTTACTGCCTGGGGATGTCACCAGAGGTTTGGAACTCTCTTATTGGTCTATTAACTCATTTACTGCCTGGGGATGTCACCAGAGGTTTGGAACTCTCTTATTGGTCTATTAACTCATTTACTGCCTGGGGATGTCACCAGAGGTTTGGAACTCTCTTATTGGTCTATTAACTCATTTAGTGCCTGGGGATGTCTCCAGAGGTTTGGAACTCTTTCTTATTGGTCTCTTAACTAATTTACTGCCTGGGGATGTCACCAGAGGTTTGGAACTCTCTTATTGGTCTATTAACTCATTTACTGCCTGGGGATGTCACCAGAGGTTTGGAACTCTCTTATTGGTCTGTTAACTCATTTACCACCTGGGGATGTCACCAGGCAGCCCAAAACTCTATCCCAACAAAACAAGCTGACATTTCAGGTGGTCTTTACAAACAGCCCTTACACTAAAAAATACCTTATAATTATGTATAATTTCACAGTATTATTCCAACCTCATAGTGTGGAAATGAATCAGGTTTTTAACTCCACTGGGCCACTGAAAAAACTACAACCAGAGTCAACTATCACTCCTGCCATCTGATGGTCAAACACAGCCAATGCAGCCCTGAGATATACAGATGGACATGCTTTGGTTTCTTTTTTATTTAACTAGGCAAGACAGTTAAGAACAAATTCTACTTTTCAATGATGTCTAGGAACAGTGGGTTAACTGCCTTGTTCAGGGGCAGAGCAACAGGTTTTTACCTTGTCAGCTTGGGGATTTGATCTTGCAACTTTTACAAATACTAGTCCAACACTCTAACCACTGGGCTACCTGCCGCCACTGGGCTACCTGCCGCCACTGGGCTACCTGCCGCCACTGGGCTACCCTGCCGCCACTGGGCTACCCTGCCGCCACTGGGCTACCCTGCCGCCACTGGGCTACCCTGCCGCCACTGGGCTACCCTGCCGCCACTGGGCTACCCTGCCGCCACTGGGCTACCCTGCCGCCACTGGGCTACCCTGCCGCCACTGGGCTACCTGCCGCCACTGGGCTACCTGCCGCCACTGGGCTACCCTGCCGCCACTGGGCTACCTGCCGCCACTGGGCTACCCTGCCGCCACTGGGCTACCTGCCGCCACTAGGCTGCAGCTTCACAGAACGCAATGTTCTGAACACTAATTAAATGCTTCTGGAATTGAACATTCTCGAAGGGGAGTGCAATTGATTAGTTCTAGAACTATAATTGAATTAATTAGTTCTAAAATGAAAAATTTGAGAATGAAATGTTGTAAAAGTGGAATGGTTAGTTGTAGAACTGGTTTGTCTTGATAGGGTACAGTCATTCTACCACTAACCAGCGTTATATACAGAAATACTCCACACCCATGAAATAAATGACTTCCAAGCGGTATACTAGCTATTAAAACTAAAGTGCAGTTTTAAAGTTAATCTCATGCTATTCTAGACATTTTGCCATGGTGCAGAGAGGAAATTGTACATGCTACATGCTATTCTATGAATTTGTCATGAGGTTGAGACAAAATGTAGCATATCTAAAGCTAATTAAAGCTAAAATATAGGTATGTTGGCTGTGAGATGTCTTGTTTGCTAAATGAACCAATGAAATAAGCAGTGGCATGGTGCATATAGCCATAGAACCACAGTGACATATGCCTCAGTGCGGTCCCATTCGTGGCTTATCGGGGGTGTGGCTTTCAGTTAGTTATTTTTGGTAACCCATCCCCCATGAGAGTGAATGTCAATCCAGTTGATCTGTTATGTTATATTTCATAACATCTGACTAACCAAGTAAACTGTTTGCTATGAATTCTATTTGATGGGGTTTAGGTAAAAATACTAATAATGTAATAATTGGAACACTAACAAGTAAAGAACATAAAACAAATATATATGCAGTACATACATCTATTTAGCTCAATCTGATTGTGTGGGCCTGGCTTCCTGTGGATGGGCCTGGCTCCCCAGAGGATGGGCCTGGCTCCCCAGAGGATGGGCCTGGCTTCCTGTGGATGGGCCTGGCTCCCCAGAGGATGGGCCTGGCTCCCCAGAGGATGGGCCTGGCTCCCCAGTGGATGGGCCTGGCTCCCCAGAGGATGGGCCTGGCTTCCTGTGGATGGGCCTGGCTCCCCAGTGGATGGGCCTGGCTCCCCAGAGGATGGGCCTGGCTTCCTGTGGATGGGCCTGGCTCCCCAGTGGATGGGCCTGGCTCCCCAGAGGATGGGCCTGGCTTCCTGTGGATGGGCCTGGCTCCCCAGTGGATGGGCCTGGCTCCCCAGTGGATGGGCCTGGCTTCCTGTGGATGGGCCTGGCTCCCCAGAGGATGGGCCTGGCTTCCTGTGGATGGGCCTGGCTTCCTGTGGATTGGCCTGGCTCCCCAGTGGATGGGCCTGGCTTCCTGTGGATGGGCCTGGCTTCCTGTGGATGGGCCTGGCTCCCCAGTGGATGTGCCTGGCTTCCTGTGGATGGGCCTGGCTCCCCAGTGGATGGGCCTGGCTTCCTGTGGATGGGCCTGGCTCCCCAGTGGATGGGCCTGGCTTCCTGTGGATGGGCCTGGCTTCCTGTGGATGGGCCTGGCTCCCCAGTGGATGGGCCTGGCTTCCTGTGCCTACGCCTCTGTACTGTACTTGGCTGGTTCAGTTGCAAGGTAGACTTGTGGCTACATGATTGAGTGATACTCCTTAGAGATTTACACTACAGCTAGTGTGTGGTGTTAGCCCTGTATCTGTACTCATAAAGGCAGCCCGGTGTGCTTCCCAAATGGCACCCTATTCCCTATATAGTGCACTACCCTATGGGTCATGGTCAAAAGTAGCACACTATATAGCGAATAGTGTGCCATTTTGGATGAAGGTTGGGAGTATATAGGAGTGTGTCTCTGTGGCCCCAGTGATTTCTCCATCTATCTCTCAGAGGCCATATCATTACTGAGCAGACAGCTAGGCTGCTAGAGTCTGAGCTGCAGCTGGGGGCATAGAGCTACTGCTGCTACTGGAGAATAATAACACACTGGACTGGAATATAATATACTGTAACTACTTTAATATACTATAACTACTGGACTGGAATATAATTACTGCACTGTACTGGAATATAATATACTGTAACTACTATAATATACTATAACTACTGGACTGGAATACAATATACTGTACTGGACTGGAATATAATATACTGCACTGTACTGGAATATAATATACTGTACTGGACTGGAATATAATATACTGTACTGTACTGGAATATAATATACTGTAACTACTTTAATATACTATAATTACTGGACTGGAATACAATATACTGTACTGGACTGGAATATAATATACTGTACTGGACTGGAATATAATATACTGTACTGTACTGGAATATAATATACTGTAACTACTTTAATATACTATAATTACTGGACTGGAATACAATATACTGTACTGGACTGGAATATAATATACTGTACTGTACTGGAATATAATATACTGTAACTACTATAATATACTATAATTACTGGACTGTACTGGAGTATAATATACTGTAACTACTATAATATACTATAATTACTGGACTGTACTGGAATATAATATACTGCACTGTACTGGAATATAATATTCTGTAACTACTATAATATACTATAACTACTGGACTGGAATATAATATACTGTACTGGACTGCAATATAATATACTGTACTGGACTGCAATATAATATACTGTACTGGACTGCAATATAATATACTGTACTGGACTGCAATATAATATACTGTACTGGACTGGAATATAATATACTGTACTGGACTGCAATATAATATACTGTACTGGACTGCAATATAATATACTGTACTGGACTGGAATATAATATACTGTACTGGACTGCAATATAATATACTGTACTGGACTGGAATATAATATACTGTACTGGACTGCAATATAATATACTGTACTGGACTGGAATATAATATACTGTACTGGACTGGAATATAATATACTGTACTGGACTGGAATATAATATACTGTACTGGACTGCAATATAATATACTGTACTGGACTGGAATATAATATACTGTACTGGACTGGAATATAATATTCTGTAACTACTATAATATACTATAACTACTGGACTGGAATATAATATACTGTACTGGACTGGAATATAATATACTGCACTGGACTGCAATATAATATACTGTACTGGACTGGAATATAATATACTGTACTGGACTGCAATATAATATACTGCACTGGACTGCAATATAATATACTGTAACTACTATAATATACTATAACTACTGGACTGGAATATAATATACTGTACTGGACTGGAATATAATATACTGCACTGGACTGCAATATAATATATTGTACTGGACTGGAATATAATATACTGTACTGGACTGGAATATAATATACTGTACTGGACTGGAATATAATATTCTGTAACTACGATAATATACTATAACTACTGGACTGGAATATAATATACTGTACTGGACTGGAATATAATATACTGCACTGGACTGCAATATAATATACTGTACTGGACTGGAATATAATATACTGTACTGGACTGGAATATAATATACTGCACTGGACTGGAATATAATATACTGTACTGGACTGGAATATAATATACTGTACTGGACTGGAATATAATATTCTGTAACTACTATAATATACTATAATTACTGGACTGGAATACAATATACTGTACTGGACTGGAATATAATATACTGTACTGGACTGGAATATAATATACTGTACTGTACTGGAATATAATATACTGTAACTACTTTAATATACTATAATTACTGGACTGGAATACAATATACTGTACTGGACTGGAATATAATATACTGTACTGTACTGGAATATAATATACTGTAACTACTATAATATACTATAATTACTGGACTGTACTGGAATATAATATACTGTAACTACTATAATATACTATAATTACTGGACTGTACTGGAATATAATATACTGCACTGTACTGGAATATAATATTCTGTAACTACTATAATATACTATAACTACTGGACTGGAATATAATATACTGTACTGGACTGCAATATAATATACTGTACTGGACTGCAATATAATATACTGTACTGGACTGCAATATAATATACTGTACTGGACTGCAATATAATATACTGTACTGGACTGGAATATAATATACTGTACTGGACTGCAATATAATATACTGTACTGGACTGGAATATAATATACTGTACTGGACTGCAATATAATATACTGTACTGGACTGGAATATAATATACTGTACTGGACTGCAATATAATATACTGTACTGGACTGGAATATAATATACTGTACTGGACTGCAATATAATATACTGTACTGGACTGCAATATAATATACTGTACTGGACTGGAATATAATATACTGTACTGGACTGGAATATAATATACTGTACTGGACTGCAATATAATATACTGTACTGGACTGGAATATAATATACTGCACTGTACTGGAATATAATATACTGTACTGGACTGCAATATAATATACTGTACTGGACTGCAATATAATATACTGTACTGGACTGCAATATAATATACTGTACTGGACTGGAATATAATATACTGTACTGGACTGGAATATAATATACTGTACTGGACTGGAATATAATATTCTGTAACTACTATAATATACTATAACTACTGGACTGGAATATAATATACTGTACTGGACTGGAATATAATATACTGCACTGGACTGCAATATAATATACTGTACTGGACTGGAATATAATATACTGTACTGGACTGCAATATAATATACTGCACTGGACTGCAATATAATATACTGTAACTACTATAATATACTATAACTACTGGACTGGAATATAATATACTGTACTGGACTGGAATATAATATACTGCACTGGACTGCAATATAATATACTGTACTGGACTGGAATATAATATACTGTACTGGACTGGAATATAATATACTGTACTGGACTGGAATATAATATTCTGTAACTACTATAATATACTATAACTACTGGACTGGAATATAATATACTGTACTGGACTGGAATATAATATACTGCACTGGACTGCAATATAATATACTGTACTGGACTGGAATATAATATACTGTACTGGACTGCAATATAATATACTGCACTGGACTGCAATATAATATTCTGTAACTACTATAATATACTATAACTACTGGACTGGACTGCAATATAATATACTGTACTGGACTGCAATATAATATACTGTACTGGACTGGAATATAATATACTGCACTGGACTGGAATATAATATACTGTACTGGACTGGAATATAATATACTGTACTGGACTGGAATATAATATTCTGTAACTACTATAATATACTATAATTACTGGACTGGAATACAATATACTGTACTGGACTGGAATATAATATACTGTACTGGACTGGAATATAATATACTGTACTGTACTGGAATATAATATACTGTAACTACTTTAATATACTATAATTACTGGACTGGAATACAATATACTGTACTGGACTGGAATATAATATACTGTACTGTACTGGAATATAATATACTGTAACTACTATAATATACTATAATTACTGGACTGTACTGGAATATAATATACTGTAACTACTATAATATACTATAATTACTGGACTGTACTGGAATATAATATACTGCACTGTACTGGAATATAATATTCTGTAACTACTATAATATACTATAACTACTGGACTGGAATATAATATACTGTACTGGACTGCAATATAATATACTGTACTGGACTGCAATATAATATACTGTACTGGACTGCAATATAATATACTGTACTGGACTGGAATATAATATACTGTACTGGACTGCAATATAATATACTGTACTGGACTGCAATATAATATACTGTACTGGACTGCAATATAATATACTGTACTGGACTGGAATATAATATACTGTACTGGACTGGAATATAATATACTGTACTGGACTGCAATATAATATACTGTACTGGACTGCAATATAATATACTGTACTGGACTGCAATATAATATACTGTACTGGACTGGAATATAATATACTGTACTGGACTGCAATATAATATACTGTACTGGACTGGAATATAATATACTGTACTGGACTGCAATATAATATACTGTACTGGACTGCAATATAATATACTGTACTGGACTGGAATATAATATACTGTACTGGACTGGAATATAATATACTGTACTGGACTGCAATATAATATACTGTACTGGACTGGAATATAATATACTGCACTGTACTGGAATATAATATACTGTACTGGACTGCAATATAATATACTGTACTGGACTGCAATATAATATACTGTACTGGACTGCAATATAATATACTGTACTGGACTGGAATATAATATACTGTACTGGACTGGAATATAATATACTGTACTGGACTGGAATATAATATTCTGTAACTACTATAATATACTATAACTACTGGACTGGAATATAATATACTGTACTGGACTGGAATATAATATACTGCACTGGACTGCAATATAATATACTGTACTGGACTGGAATATAATATACTGTACTGGACTGCAATATAATATACTGCACTGGACTGCAATATAATATACTGTAACTACTATAATATACTATAACTACTGGACTGGAATATAATATACTGCACTGGACTGCAATATAATATACTGTACTGGACTGGAATATAATATACTGTACTGGACTGGAATATAATATACTGTACTGGACTGGAATATAATATTCTGTAACTACTATAATATACTATAACTACTGGACTGGAATATAATATACTGTACTGGACTGGAATATAATATACTGCACTGGACTGCAATATAATATACTGTACTGGACTGGAATATAATATACTGTACTGGACTGCAATATAATATACTGCACTGGACTGCAATATAATATTCTGTAACTACTATAATATACTATAACTACTGGACTGGACTGCAATATAATATACTGTACTGGACTGCAATATAATATACTGTACTGGAATATAATATACTGTACTGTACTGGAATATAATATACTGTACTGGACTGGAATATAATATACTGCACTGGACTGGAATATAATATACTGTACTGGACTGGAATATAATATACTGTACTGGACTGGAATATAATATACTGTACTGGACTGGAATATAATATACTGCACTGGACTGGAATATAATATACTGTACTGTACTGGAATATAATATACTGTACTGGACTGGAATATAATATACTGTACTGGACTGGAATATAATATACTGTACTGGACTGCAATATAATATACTGTACTGGACTGGAATATAATATACTGTACTGGACTGGAATATAATATACTGTACTGGACTGGAATATAATATACTGTACTGGACTGGAATATAATATACTGTACTGGACTGGAATATAATATACTGTACTGGACTGGAATATAATATACTGTACTGGACTGGAATATAATATACTGTACTGGACTGCAATATAATATACTGTACTGGACTGGAATATAATATACTGTACTGGACTGGAATATAATATACTGTACTGTACTGGAATATAATATACTGTACTGGACTGGAATATAATATACTGTACTGGACTGGAATATAATATACTGTACTGGACTGGAATATAATATACTGTACTGGACTGGAATATAATATACTGTACTGGACTGGAAGATAATATACTGTACTGGACTGGAATATAATATACTGTACTGGACTGGAATATAATATACTTTAGGAATGTAGGGAATTTTTGCTGAAATTCATCAAAAAAGTTAGCTTTTAATAGTGAACCTTTTTTTGTGGGATACACATAAGGCAATTCGAGGTCTTGTGGCATATTTTGGTTAACCTATCCCCAATTCAATGACATTGCAACCCTCTGCATGCACAGTGCATTCTTCCGTCATATGCACAGTGCATTCTTTCATCATATGCACAGTGCATTCTTCCATCTGTAGTGTCTGGACTATCAATAAATGTGACGACTGTTATTTTATCAAATCAATTCTCTGTGTGTAATTATTATTATGTGGTTAATCTAATCATGTAAACTTGAATTAACTAGGAAGTCGGGGCACCACGAGAAAATGTTTATAGAGTCTCTATAACCCGAAACGACTCTTCAGATATTTTCACATCTTATCAAAACAGTCGCTTATTAATGTATTATTATTACCTCATCAGTTCTCATGCCTGAATGTCGCAAACCCTAGGATATCTGTACGAACCCTAAGATATCTGCACAACAAACCCTAGGATATCTGCACGAACCCTAGGATATCTGCACAAACCCTAGGATATCTGCACAACAAACCCTAGGATATCTGCACGAACCCTAGGATATCTGCACAAACCCTAGGATATCTGCATGAACCCTAGGATATCTGCACAAACCCTAGGATATCTGCACGAACCCTAGGATATCTGCACAACAAACCCTAGGATATCTGCACGAACCCTAGGATATCTGCACAAACCCTAGGATATCTGCATGAACCCTAGGATATCTGCACAAACCCTAGGATATCTGCACGAACCCTAAGATATCTGCACAACAAACCCTAGGATATCTGCACGAACCCTAGGATATCTGCACAAACCCTAGGATATCTGCATGAACCCTAGGATATCTGCACAACAAACCCTAGGATATCTGCACGAACCCTAGGATATCTGCACAAACCCTAGGATATCTGCATGAACCCTAGGATATCTGCACAAACCCTAGGATATCTGCACGAACCCTAAGATATCTGCACAACAAACCCTAGGATATCTGCACGAACCCTAGGATATCTGCACAAACCCTAGGATATCTGCATGAACCCTAGGATATCTGCACAAACCCTTGGATATCTGCACGAACCCTAGCCTAAATGATGAATCAGCGATATACAAATTGGCTTAATTATTTATTTCCTAACTAACTAAATAATCACAGAAATAAATAACAAACTAACAGCAGATATTTGGGTTACTACATGATACAAAGAAAAAGTCCCTAGCGGACGAAGACGGTATGATGGCTTGGTAGACAAAGGAAAGGGGTGGGGACTGAGAAAGAGCGGGAAAGACAAAATGGATTCACTACAGACAGTTGATAATTATATGAATTGAAATGCTAATCCTTTGCACATGAACGGCCACTCATTCGAGAATAATTGCAATGTATATATTTACTCCTGTATGTCGTTGTTGTCTTCTCTGTTGGAATTGCCAGTCCGTCTGCTGGATAGTCAGTTCATCAGAGAGTCTGGTTAACTTCCCCAGAAGTCACAATGTGCTTCGTGATTGTAGCTTTCTCCGCGGCTCTGGATAGTGTCTGTTGTCATGGATACGTCAGGCCTACAAATGGTCGTTGCATAGAATAGATGCTTCCGCAATTGTCGTTATTCTTGTCCTAGGCTTCGTACATTTCCGGGCTGCAGACTGGTAGTTCGACGGCATAGGATTTCTTACCTCTGTTG
The DNA here is from genome assembly GCF_045791955.1 of Oncorhynchus clarkii lewisi. Taxonomy (NCBI): domain Eukaryota; kingdom Metazoa; phylum Chordata; class Actinopteri; order Salmoniformes; family Salmonidae; genus Oncorhynchus; species Oncorhynchus clarkii. The sequence goes on from NW_027259514.1 coordinate 28,417, forward strand.
TGAATCAATAGTCTCAGAGTTGAACCATTTCCAGCTGTGTAGCCAATGCTCCACGCTGAATGTTCTTGTGGCCTATAGAGTTGTAGTTCTTAACCAATTCACATGTAGTGTCAGCTGCATTTTTTTCTAGTCTAATTGTCTATAGAATTGTAGCCATTTCAATGTGGGGACTCCGTCCCAGCGTTCTCTGACTTAATGTACATTTTGTAGGAGGTGGTATTATACTCTGTGGAAAAAGGGCGATTCCATGATTCCTGATGTAATATCTGGCCTCACGGGGAACATGGCCACTGGCTAGTTAAAACTTTACATCTTAACAAGTATCTCATTTAGAAGTCCAATATAACATTATATCTTCTCACAAATAGTTTCATATTTACTAATTCATTTTATCCAACATCTAGGTGTAAACCTGACAGCTGGGAATAGTACACTTTAAGAGATACAGTTATGTGTGTTTCCTGTCCTTCATGAGATCACCAAATGAAACACACTCAACATGACTGTCCCGTAAGTGTCCACGGACCACTCCCACATTCTCAAAAATATAAATATTGTTTAATTATTCAAACTTTTGATGTCCAAGGGTCTCTTTGTGTTCCCCAGTTTACATTCCAATCTCGAACACTACAGAGCATAGGGGCAGCGTATTTTACGACCGCCATAAAACAGCCGACTTCCTGCTCTCGTCGTCTACGAGGGAAAATAAGCTGTAGAGCGGACCCACTGTAACCTGATCCTTCAGATCGTCACAGAAGAGTCATGACACATCACATGTACAGCTGATTCTCAAGATCTTGCACACTAATGAGATGCTATTGAGCCCACACTACTACACAGTCTGAGCCAAGGACTACATGCTTTCTGGTAAGTTTTGATGCAATACTGGGTGGGGTAAATATATTTTATGTGACATACATGATTTTTTTGTCAACTAGTAAATAGTAGCCTACAGCAAAGTGTGTTTAAATAATTTCTAACTTGTTAACCATTTCTGCTAGTTAGTTTTTTGCTACCATGTGGGTTTTTAGCTTGCTTGAGCCTGCTTACTGAGGAGTGTTAATTCACCTGTTTCCATACATGTGAACCTGTGATACATGTGACATCTGAAACTAGCTGTTATTGGCATAGAGGTTTGGAACTCTCTTTCTTATTGGTCTATTAACTAATTTA
>NW_027259515.1:0-2500 GCF_045791955.1 Oncorhynchus clarkii lewisi
GCCTAACCTGACACCAGACCCTGATTCCCCCTGTGGGTACAGCCTAACCTGACACCAGACCCTGGTTCCCCCTGTGGGGACAGGCTAACCTGACACCAGACCCTGGTTCCCCCTGTGGGGACAGCCTAACCTGACACCAGACCCTGGTTCCCCCTGTGGGTACAGCCTAACCTGACACCAGACCCTGGTTCCCCCTGTGAGGACAGGCTAACCTGACACCAGACCCTGATTCCCCCTGTGGGTACAGCCTAACCTGACTCCAGACCCTGGTTCCCCCTGTGGGGACAGCCTAACCTGACACCAGACCCTGGTTCCCCCTGTGGGTACAGCCTAACCTGACACCAGACCCTGGTTCCCCCTGTGGGTACAGCCTAACCTGACACCAGACCCTGGTTCCCCCTGTGGGTACAGTCTAACCTGACACCAGACCCTGGTTCCCCTGTGGGTACAGCCTAACCTGACACCGTAAGAGTCACGTTTGTTTATTCACCCAGAATAAGCTCATTGTATTGTAATTCAGGGCATTTTCATTACTTCCACCCAGCCAGGATATGGTGAGGAAGAGAGGAAGACTACGAAGAAGTTTTCCCTGTTAAGTGTCCAGAATGGAAATATCTACCTACAATTATTTGAATGAAACCCAACATACATTCAATACTGTTGTCTGCCATCTCTCCATTCATTGGTCGATATCGCGCCAGCAGAATTGGTCAAGTCCTGTCATTCTGAGGATGTGATTGGTCAACTCACCCGTCATAGAGGTTGCAGGACGGCACACAGGAACGTCCTCGGCTAAAGTAACGACAGGAGAGGCACTGGTTAGGCCCTGGACCCCAGCAACCATCTTCAGAACACAGCCGGTCACACACCATCCTCTGTTGGGCTGTGGAGCACACACACATATGAACACACACACAGATGGACCCGAGAACACACACAAGTGCAAACAAATGAACAAACACGCACGCGTTTGTGCACGTGCGCACACACTCACACACAAACACACACATCAGGGACACAGCGATATGAAGTAGAAAATTACAAAGTTGTTCATGACAGCACAATAAGGTGTGAACATGGATGTTATATTGGCAATATGTGCTAACGCATGATGAAAGTAACCTAAAGGGTAGTGTGTGTGTGTGTGTGTGTGTGTGTGTGTGTGTGTGTGTGTGTGTGTGTGTGTGTGTGTGTGTGTGTGTGTGTGTGTGTGTGTGTGTGTGTGTGTGTGTGTGTGTTTGTGTGTGTGTGTGTGTGTGTGTGTGTGTGTGTGTGTGTGTGTGTGTGTGTGTGGTCACCAGTATTTCCCATACCTCTACCATTCTTTCTGCCCAGGCCTGTTACAATACTGTAAAACACTGTTTTAAACTTAAACAGTCAATAGACACTGCATCTGACGACACTCCCCGCTGACCTCCACAAGCCCATCCACTTTCCTCATCGACTGCCCCAGTGAGTGACACATTCCCTGGGGTGAGCCGTCTGCCATGTCCCCCTGTCCCCCTGTCCCAATCCACTTCCACAGCTCCCCCTCCATTGTCTGGGCTGGTCGATGGCTGGATGCGAGACTAATGAAGAGGCCTCTTAACAGGGTTATTGATCCCACAGCACACCGCAAGACTCATTAACACGCTAATGACATCAACCACCGCTTGGCAGGAAGACTCCACAACACGTCCTACTTTCTCTTTGTCTTTATTTTTTTCTTCGTCTTTATCTTTCTCTTCGTCTCTCTCATCTCCTTCCTTCCTTCCTTCCTTCCTTCCTTCCTTCCTTCCTTCCTTCCTTCCTTCCTTCCTTCCTTCCTTCTCTCTCTTTCTCTCATCCCCATCTCTCTCTCTCTCTTCCTCATGCCTCCCGTCCTCTTCCTTCCTCCCTCCCTATCTCTCTCTCTCTCTTTTCACTCTCTCATTGTCTGTCTTGTATCAGTGTGACATGTGTGTTGTTCACTCCCAGCCCCATCTCACAGGACCAATGTGTTCATCTGAGGATGCTGAGGTGTCAAGCTGCTACCGTCCAGCCCTAGTTTCCAAGCTCTCCATAGACCAAGCATGGAGCCTTGTGGATACTAGCCATTTGGAGCCCTGATGGAGCCAAAATGGAGCTGGCTCTTGTTCTGGAACCACACAAAGTAAATCTCGCATAGGATCAAACTCTCTATGTGCTTGAATCAAAACAAGAGGTCTGAATAATACAATCCCCTGACATGAATGCATGAGAGTCCCTCTACAGAAAATCACATAACCTGTCATTTTCTCCAACACCTTACAACTCAGTAAGTTCTTTCCCAGTAAGCACTTTATTCAGCAGAGAGCTGAATCAGGGGTTTAGTGTCTGTAGGGGGCGGGGTCCCTAGAACGTAATGACACCATTGTGTTGAAAACTTGTGACTGTGTGGACTTAGTGCATGTGTACATACCTGAATAAGTCTGCTCCTGCATCTCTGTGCATGTGTACATACCTGAATACATCTGCTCCTGCATCTCTGTGCATGTGTACA
>NW_027259515.1:12500-20000 GCF_045791955.1 Oncorhynchus clarkii lewisi
TAAGGACAAGTGTCATTATTGTCACGTCCTGACCTGAGATTTCCCTGTTTTATTTAAATTTTGGTTAGGTCAGGATGTGACTAGGGTGGGTACGCTAGTTTTGTATTGTCTAGGGTTTTTGTATGTCTAAAGTTTTATAGGTGTAGGGTTTTGTATTGTCTAGGGTTTTATAGGTCTAGGGTTTTGTAGGTCTAGGGTTTTGTAGGTCTAGGGTTTTGTATTGTCTAGGGTTTTGTAGGTCTAGGGTTTTGTATTGTCTAGGGTTTTGTAGGTCTAGGGTTTTTGTATTGTCTAGGGTTTTGTATTGTCTAGGGTTTTGTATTGTCTAGGGTTTTGTAGGTCTAGGGTTTTGTAGGTCTAGGGTTTTGTAGGTCTAGGGTTTTGTATTGTCTAGGGTTTTGTATTGTCTAGGGTTTTGTAGGTCTAGGGTTTTGTATTGTCTAGGGTTTTGTAGGTCTAGGGTTTTGTATTGTCTAGGGTTTTGTAGGTCTAGGGTTTTGTAGGTCTAGGGTTTTGTAGGTCTAGGGTTTTGTATTGTCTAGGGTTTTGTATTGTCTAGGGTTTTGTAGGTCTAGGGTTTTGTATTGTCTAGGGTTTTGTAGGTCTAGGGTTTTGTATTGTCTAGGGTTTTGTAGGTCTAGGGTTTTGTAGGTCTAGGGTTTTGTAGGTCTAGGGTTTTGTAGGTCTAGGGTTTTGTATTGTCTAGGGTTTTGTAGGTCTAGGGTTTTGTAGGTCTAGGGTTTTGTAGGTCTAGGGTTTTGTAGGTCTAGGGTTTTTTGTATTTCTATGTTGGCCTGATATGGTTCCCAATCAGAGACAGCTGTTTATCGTTGTCTCTGATTGGGGATCATATTTAGGTAGCCATTTTCCTTTGGTGTTTGTGGGATCTTGTCTATGTGTAGTTAGTTGCCTGTCAGCACTCGTTTGTATAGCTTCACGGTTTGTTTTGTTATTTTGTTAGTTTGTTCAGCGTTCATTCTTTAAATGAATCAGAATGTACGTTGTTCCGATTCTTATAACGAACGTGACAGACGATCCCACCAAAAATGGACCAAGCAGCGTGTTCAGGAGGAATGGACCTGGGAGGAGATTTTGGATGGAGCAGGACCCTGGACGCAGGCTGGAGAGTATGGCCGTCCTAAGGAGGAGATTCTGGATGGAGCAGGACCCTGGACGCAGGCTGAAGAGTATCGCCGTCCTAAGGAGGAGATAGAGGCAGCGAAAGCGGAACGGTGATATTACGAGGAGTTGTACCAACGAGACATGCAAGAGAGGCAGCCCCATAAATATTTTTGGGGGGCACACGGGGAGATTGGCTGAGTCAGGTTGGAGACCTGAGCAAACTCCTCGTGCTTACCGTGGGGAGCGTGTGACTGGTCAGACACCGTGTTACGCATCATGCACGGTGTCTCCAGTTCGCATTCATAGCCCGGTGTGCTCTATTCCAGTTCCTCGCATTTGTCGGGCTAGAATGGGCATCCAGCCAGGACGGATGGTGCCGTCTCAGCGCTCCTGGTCTCCAGTACACAACCTTGGAGCAGGATATCCTGTGCCGGCTCTGCGTACTGTGTCTCCAGTGGGCCTGTGCCAGCGCCCCGCACTTGCCGGGATCAAGTGAGCATCCAGTCAGGACGCATTGTGCCAGCCCTACACTCCAGGCCTCCAATACGCCTCCACAGTCCAGTACGTCCTGTGCCTGCTCCCCGCACTCGCTCTGAGGTGCGTGTCTTCGGCCCGGTACCACCAGTGCCGGCACCACGTATCTGGTCTCCAGTGCGCCTCCACAGTCCAGAGCTTTGGACTGTCACGTCCTGACCTGAGATATCTCTGTTTTATTTATATTTTGGTTAGGTCAGGGTGTGACTAGGGTGGGTACGCTAGTTTTGTATTGTCTAGGGTTTTTGTATGTCTAAAGTTTTATAGGTGTAGGGTTTTGTATTGTCTAGGGTTTTATAGGTCTAGGGTTTTGTAGGTCTAGGGTTTTGTAGGTCTAGGGTTTTGTATTGTCTAGGGTTTTGTAGGTCTAGGGTTTTGTATTGTCTAGGGTTTTGTAGGTCTAGGGTTTTGTATTGTCTAGGGTTTTGTAGGTCTAGGGTTTTGTAGGTCTAGGGTTTTGTATTGTCTAGGGTTTTGTAGGTCTAGGGTTTTGTATTGTCTAGGGTTTTGTAGGTCTAGGGTTTTGTAGGTCTAGGGTTTTGTAGGTCTAGGGTTTTGTAGGTCTAGGGTTTTGTAGGTCTAGGGTTTTGTAGGTCTAGGGTTTTGTAGGTCTAGGGTTTTGTAGGTCTAGGGTTTTGTAGGTCTAGGGTTTTGTATTGTCTAGGGTTTTGTAGGTCTAGGGTTTTGTAGGTCTAGGGTTTTGTAGGTCTAGGGTTTTGTATTGTCTAGGGTTTTGTGTCTAGGGTTTTGTAGGTCTAGGGTTTTGTAGGTCTAGGGTTTTGTAGGTCTAGGGTTTTGTAGGTCTAGGGTTTTGTAGGTCTAGGGTTTTGTAGGTCTAGGGTTTTGTAGGTCTAGGGTTTTGTAGGTCTAGGGTTTTGTAGGTCTAGGGTTTTGTAGGTCTAGGGTTTTGTAGGTCTAGGGTTTTGTAGGTCTAGGGTTTTGTAGGTCTAGGGTTTTGTAGGTCTAGGGTTTTGTAGGTCTAGGGTTTTGTAGGTCTAGGGTTTTGTATTGTCTAGGGTTTTGTAGGTCTAGGGTTTTGTAGGTCTAGGGTTTTGTAGGTCTAGGGTTTTGTAGGTCTAGGGGTTTTGTATTGTCTAGGGTTTTGTAGGTCTAGGGTTTTGTAGGTCTAGGGTTTTGTAGGTCTAGGGTTTTGTAGGTCTAGGGTTTTGTAGGTCTAGGGTTTTGTAGGTCTAGGGTTTTGTAGGTCTAGGGTTTTGTAGGTCTAGGGTTTTGTAGGTCTAGGGTTTTGTAGGTCTAGGGTTTTGTAGGTCTAGGGTTTTGCAGGTCTAGGGTTTTGTAGGTCTAGGGTTTTGTAGGTCTAGGGTTTTGTAGGTCTAGGGTTTTGTAGGTCTAGGGTTTTGTAGGTCTAGGGTTTTGTAGGTCTAGGGTTTTGTAGGTCTAGGGTTTTGTAGGTCTAGGGTTTTGTATTGTCTAGGGTTTTGTAGGTCTAGGGTTTTGTAGGTCTAGGGTTTTGTAGGTCTAGGGTTTTGTAGGTCTAGGGTTTTGTAGGTCTAGGGTTTTGTAGGTCTAGGGTTTTGTAGGTCTAGGGTTTTGTAGGTCTAGGGGTTTGTAGGTCTAGGGTTTTGTATTGTCTAGGGTTTTGTAGGTCTAGGGTTTTGTAGGTCTAGGGTTTTGTAGGTCTAGGGTTTTGTAGGTCTAGGGTTTTATAGGTCTAGGGTTTTGTAGGTCTAGGGTTTTATAGGTCTAGGGTTTTGTAGGTCTAGGGTTTTGTAGGTCTAGGGTTTTGTAGGTCTAGGGTTTTGTAGGTCTAGGGGTTTGTAGGTCTAGGGTTTTGCAGGTCTAGGGTTTTGTAGGTCTAGGGTTTTGTATTGTCTAGGGTTTTGTAGGTCTAGGGTTTTGTAGGTCTAGGGTTTTGTAGGTCTAGGGTTTTGTATTGTCTAGGGTTTTGTAGGTCTAGGGGTTTTGTAGGTCTAGGGTTTTGTAGGTCTAGGGTTTTGTAGGTCTAGGGTTTTGTAGGTCTAGGGTTTTGTAGGTCTAGGGTTTTATAGGTCTAGGGTTTTGTAGGTCTAGGGTTTTATAGGTCTAGGGTTTTGTAGGTCTAGGGTTTTGTAGGTCTAGGGTTTTGTAGGTCTAGGGTTTTGTAGGTCTAGGGTTTTGTAGGTCTAGGGTTTTGTAGGTCTAGGGTTTTGTAGGTCTAGGGTTTTGTAGGTCTAGGGTTTTGTATTGTCTAGGGTTTTATAGGTCTAGGGTTTTGTAGGTCTAGGGTTTTGTAGGTCTAGGGTTTTGTAGGTCTAGGGTTTTGTATTGTCTAGGGTTTTGTAGGTCTAGGGTTTTGTATTGTCTAGGGTTTTGTAGGTCTAGGGTTTTGTAGGTCTAGGGTTTTGTATTGTCTAGGGTTTTGTAGGTCTAGGGTTTTGTAGGTCTAGGGTTTTGTAGGTCTAGGGTTTTGTACGTCTAGGGTTTTGTATTGTCTAGGGTTTTGTAGGTCTAGGGTTTTGTAGGTCTAGGGTTTTGTAGGTCTAGGGTTTTGTAGGTCTAGGGTTTTGTATTGTCTAGGGTTTTGTAGGTCTAGGGTTTTGTACGTCTAGGGTTTTGTAGGTCTAGGGTTTTGTACGTCTAGGGTTTTGCAGGTCTAGGGGTTTTTTGTATTTCTATGTTGGCCTGATATGGTTCCCAATCAGAGACAGCTGTTTATCGTTGTCTCTGATTTGGGATCATATTTAGGTAGCCATTTCCCTTTGGTGTTTGTGGGATCTTGTCTATGTGTAGTTGCCTGTCAGCACTCGTTTGTATAGCTTCACGGTTCGTCTTGTTATTTTGTTAGTTTGTTCAGTGTTCATTCTTTAAATGAATAAGAATGTACGCATACCATGCTGCGCCTTGGTCCGATCCTTATAACGAACGTGACAATTATGGGGATACCTTTAGGACAGATGTCCTTATGGGGTACAGTATGTGGGTACCTTTGGGACAGATGTCATTATGGGGGTACAGTATGTGGGTACCTTTGGGACAGATGTCATTATGGGGGTACAGTATGTGGGTACCTTTGGGACAGATGTCATTATGGGGGTACAGTATGTGGGTACCTTTGGGACAGATGTCATTATGGGGGTACAGTATGTGGGTACCTTTGGGACAGATGTCATTATGGGGGTACAGTATGTGGGTACCTTTGGGACAGATATCAGTGCAGGGGATGCACATCTTGATGCGGTTCTCCTCTACTTCCATCTTGTTGCTGGGACAAGCCCTCACACAGGAGCTGTGGTCCACCACAAAGTTATCTGGGACACAACACACAGATATAACAACTTTACTCTACACTTTACAGAAACTCTTCCACAGGGCTGTCCTAGATGGTTGTGTGCACGTGTCTGTGTCAGTCCCCTGAATTGATTTGTACATCAATAGTTTTGGGTCATGGGTCATGCCAGCATTATGCATGGTGTGGGTAATGGGTCATGGGTCATGGGTCATGCCAGCATTATGCATGGTGTGGGTCATGGGTCATGCCCGCGTTATGCATGGTGTGGGTCATGGGTCATGCCAGCATTATGCATGGTGTGGGTCATGGGTCATGGGTCATGGGTCATGCCAGCGTTATGCATGGTGTGGGTAATGGGTCATGGGTCATGGGTCATGGGTGCCAGCATTATGCCAGCATTATGCACGGTGTGGGTCATGGGTCATGCCAGCATTATACATAGTGTGGGTCATTGGTCATGGGTCATGCCAGTGTTATGCATGGTGTGGGTCAAGGGTCATGCCAGCATTATGCAAGGTGTGGGTCATGCCAGTGTTATGCATGGTGTGGGTCATGGGTCATGCCAGTGTTATGCATGGTGTGGGTCAAGGGTCATGCCAGCATTATACATGGTGTGGGTCATGGGTAATGCCAGCATTATACATGGTGTGGGTCAAGGGTCATGCCAGCAATATACATGGTGTGGGTCATGGGTCATGCCAGCATTATACATGGTGTGGGTCAAGGGTCATGCCAGTGTTATGCATGGTGTGGGTCAAGGGTCATGCCAGTGTTATGCATGGTGTGGGTCAAGGGTCATGCCAGCATTATGCATGGTGTGGGTCAAGGGTCATGCCAGTGTTATGCATGGTGTGGGTCAAGGGTCATGCCAGCGTTGTGCATGGTGTGGGTCATGGGTCATGACAGTGTTATGCATGGTGTGGGTCATGGGTCATGCCAGTGTTATGCATGGTGTGGGTCAAGGGTCATGCCAGTGTTATGCATGGTGTGGGTCAAGGGTCATGCCAGTGTTGTGCATGGTGTGGGTCAAGGGTCATGCCAGTGTTATGCATGGTGTGGGTCATGGGTCATGCCAGCGTTATGCATGGTGTGGGTCATGGGTCATGCCAGTGTTATGCATGGTGTGGGTCAAGGGTCATGCCAGTGTTATGCATGGTGTGGGTCATGTAACCGGTTCTTACGGGGACACTTCTCCACACAGAAGGATCCATAGGTGTACTTGGCCCGTGGGTTGGATTCCAGCTGGAAGGTGGTGGGGTTGTACACAAAGGGCTGGGGGCACTGGGTCACGCACGCCCCGCTGTCGTTGAAGTTGGTGCAGGCCTGGAACGGAAACATTAGGAACACACAGTCTGAGGGTATAGGAGCGTGGGGTAGGACTCAATTGAACCAGCCACAGTAATGTACATTGACGTTGTCTTTGTTTAGAAACTACTGTCTGGGCAAACACATCTTATTCTGAAATGTGGAAGCATGTACCTGTTAGAGCAGTCTACCTGGTAGTGGTATGTTTTACAACAGACTACCTTAAACCATATGGTGATTTTACCTCACAGTGGGATACAGAGCTATTATGTAAACACTACAAGGTGGGTTAGATGGGATTGAGCCCTGAGGAAGACAAGGACACACCACTGTTTACTATATACTACATGATCAGTCGTTTTTAGCCAGGTTGAATCATATTACAGTATACAGGCCATACTGTAACTGCACCAAAACACTCTTATCCTCCAGGCCATACTGTATCTGTAGCCAAAACACTCTTATCCTCCAGGCCATACTGTATCTGTAGCCAAAACACTCTTATCCTCTAGGTCATACTGTATCTTCAGCCAAAACACTCTTATCCTCCAGGTCATACTGTATCTTCAGCCAAAACACTCTTATCCTCCAGGCCATACTGGATCTGTAGCCAAAACACTCTTATCCTCCAGGTCATACTGTATCTGTAGCCAAAACACTCTTATCCTCCAGGTCATACTGTATCTGCAGCCAAAACACTCTTATCCTCCAGGTCATACTGTATCTGTAGCCAAAGCACTCTTATCCTCCAAGCCTCCAGACACACCATATATGAGTCAACTGTTAGTCAAATAGAAGCCATTGATCCGAAGGCTAAATGGTGAAATGTTTTCCTCATAAAACGTTGAACTTGTCTGTCGTCAGTGTTTGCGACCTCTAATAGCGACTAGTAATTGAAGTGGATAAGGCTCTATACGTTACAACTGTGATATCGCTCTGTTAGTAGAAAACCTTCCTTCATTAAATGAACAGAAAATGTTAGGGGGGGGGGGGGTGAAGGATCATAATTAGAATAATAAATTAGCCATTTGGATGTTTCATCTGAGGAGGAGTCAGTAGACTTCTACAGTCTATTAGACACACAGAGATGTGTCTTTCAGTAACTGGGGAATTAGGTAATTTGTGTGAATTCTGTTGTTGTGTTGGGAGAGTAATGTGTGTGTGAGGGGGGTTAACTGTGGATAACTGTGTAGGTGTCTGTGTGTATGCGCGGGCATCTGTGTGTTTGTGTGTGTGTGTGTGTCCACGTACGAAGCAGTCTGTGTCCTTGGGTCCCGAGCAGCCCCCAGCACACTCCCTGTGGCAGCAGT
>NW_027259515.1:25000-29574 GCF_045791955.1 Oncorhynchus clarkii lewisi
GTGAAGGTGTGTGTGTGTATAATGTGCACCTTGGAATTTTAGAGAAGCATCCCTCAATATTTTTATCAGCACCTCGACCACCACTCCCTCACAGCTTTGTGGTTTCTCCCCATACTCACATCCAAGGCCACTGTTGTTGGACGGTACCACCAAGAGCTCAGCTTGGGGGTTCTTGATGATGTCCCTCCAGTGGATGGTGTCGGCGTGGCACAGGAACTTGTTCTGGTCAACATAAACCCCCCCGTTCAGGATCTCTGTGCAGAGAAGGACACACATATACACATAATAAGCACATAACCATTAACATGTATGTATATATGTATGTCTTGTTTGTGTATGTGTGTATGTATGTGTGTATGTATGTATGTATGTGTGTGTGTGTGTGTGCGTGTGTATGTGTGTGTGTGCGTGCGTATGTGTGCATGTATGTATGTGTGTATGTATGTATGTATGTATGTATGTACATGTTGGAGCAGAACATCAATACATGAAGGTTACTCCTGACCGTTTCTGAACATGCTATGCATTTCTTTATTTCTAATCCCTGCAGATGGAAACTATTGACTCAGTGTGAAAATGTAAACGTGTGCTGTTGTCATAAGGCCAGGTATGCAGACCTACCCTCCAGCAGCAGTCACTAGATTGCTCCATCCTGTTAAGTAGTGTTTACTGTCGCTTCTGAAAGGCGTCCATATTGTTGATGTGTTTTCATGCTACATCTACAAAGCTTCCCCTCCATCTACAAAGAGACGTATTCTCACTCAACCAATTCCTAGAAAATACCCTTTTCCCCCGTGACCTACTCCAGAAACAGAAAGAAGGACACAGAGGATAAAGGGAGGCTTTGGGTCAAACCCCCTCTTATGGTATTTCACTAATAGCAATAATATGTTTCTGTCGGAAGGTTATAGCCTTCACCAGATGTCTGCATGGGGAACCAGAACAATCTAAAATCCCGTACATATATCACTGTCTTTATATGACAATGTGCAAGTCAATTACAGGATTTGGACTCAAATCAATCATGTAGTTCCTCTCTGGATGAGACTCAAGATAACAGTGTGTGTGTGTGTGTGTGTGTGTGTGTGTGTGTGTGTGTGTGTGTGTGTGTGTGTGTGTGTGTGTGTGTGTGTGTGTGTGTGTGTGTGTGTGTGTGTGTGTGTGTGTGCGTGCGTGCGTGCGTGCGTGCGTGCGTGCGTGCGTGCGTGCGTGCGTGCGTGCGTGCGTGCGTGCGTGCGTGCGTGCGTGCGTGTATCATCCATGATGACCCCTGGTTCTGGGAACACCCTTGTCATAGTTAATGAAAAGAATCAGAATATATAATCCAGATTGAACCGGATTAGGAAACATGCTCCACCAGTATGTTATCGTCTCTGAACAGATTAGCAGCAGAGGAAAATATAAAGATGAGGAGTATTCAGATATTCAGAATAGTGGAGAAGTGGGGAAGCTAATCATTATGAAGGAAATGGCTTGATTTAAACAAGGAACTCTCCCGTGGATAAAGATAAACTCAATTTTCTTCAAAGTATTTGACATGCCTGCGGTCTCCCTCGCCGGGGGATGGTCTATCATTGCAATTTCATCTACTAATATCGCCTCGCACAAAGAAGGATTTTATCAAAGGGATGTTTTACATGTAAATGTATCAGACTGTTATAAGAGAACATTCTGTACCAATTACAATGGTATGCATGGAGCCTAAATATTCAGGGTGTTTGTATCTTATTCAATAATAGAATGTGATTCAATAGAGAATAGTCAGGAGGATATTCAGGATTGTGGCAAAAGTATCTTGATTTGATTCTCCCTGGATTGTTGATGCTGGTGCCTCCATAGAACTTCTCCATCACATTGTCCTCACAGAAATATGCTTAATCTGGATGTCTTCTAAGATTCTATGGATGTCTTCAAAGATTCTATGGATGTCTTCAAAGATTCTATGGATGTCTTCTAAGATTCTATGGATGTCTTCCAAGATTCTATTTATTTCTTCTGAGATTCTATGGATGTCTTCTAAGATTCTATGGATGTCTTCTAAGATTCAATTTATTTATTCTGAAATTCTATGGATGTCTTCTAAGATTATATGGATGTCTTCTAAGATTCTATGGATGTCTTCTAAGATTCTATGGATGTATTCTAAGATTCTATGGATGTCTTCTAAGATTCTATGGATGTCTTCTAAGATTCTATTTATTTCTTCTGACATTCTATGGATGTCTTCTAAGATTCTATTTATTTCTTCTGAGATTCTATGGATGTCTTCTAAGATTCTATTTATTTCTTCTGAGATTCTATGGATGTCTTCTAAGATTCTATGGATGTCTTCTAAGATTCTATGGATGTCTTCCAAGATTCTATTTATTTCTTCTGAGATTCTATGGATGTCTTCTAAGATTCTATGGATGTCTTCTAAGATTCAATTTATTTCTTCTGAGATTCTATGGATGTCTTCTAAGATTATATGGATGTCTTCTAAGATTCTATGGATGTATTCTAAGAGTATATGGATGTCTTCTAAGATTCAATTTATTTCTTCTGAGATTCTATGGATGTCTTCTAAGATTATATGGATGTCTTCTAAGATTCTATGGATGTATTCTAAGATTCTATGGATGTCTTCTAAGATTCTATGGACGTCTTCTAAGATTCTATGGATGTCTTCTAAGATTCTATGGATGTCTTCTAAGATTCTATAGACGTCTTCTTAGATTCTATGGACGTCTTCTAAGATTCTATGGACGTCTTCTTAGATTCTATGGATGTCTTCTTAGATTCTATGGACGTCTTCTTAGATTCTATGGACGTCTTCTTAGATTCTATGGATGTCTTCTAAGATTCTATGGATGTCTTCAAAGATTCTATGGATGTCTTCTAAGATTCTATGGATGTCTTCCAAGATTCTATTTATTTCTTCTGAGATTCTATGGATGTCTTCTAAGATTCTATGGATGTCTTCTAAGATTCAATTTATTTATTCTGAAATTCTATGGATGTCTTCTAAGATTATATGGATGTCTTCTAAGATTCTATGGATGTATTCTAAGATTCTATGAATGTCTTCTAAGATTCTATGGATGTCTTCTAAGATTCTATTTATTTCTTCTGACATTCTATGGATGTCTTCTAAGATTCTATTTATTTCTTCTGAGATTCTATGGATGTCTTCTAAGATTCTATTTATTTCTTCTGAGATTCTATGGATGTCTTCTAAGATTCTATGGATGTCTTCTAAGATTCAATTTATTTCTTCTGAGATTCTATGGATGTCTTCTAAGATTATATGGATGTCTTCTAAGATTCTATGGATGTATTCTAAGATTCTATTTATTTCTTCTTAGATTCTATAGATGTCTTCTAAGATTCTATGGACGTCTTCTAAGATTCTATGGATGTCTTCTAAGATTCTATGGATGTCTTCTAAGATTCTATAGACGTCTTCTTAGATTCTATGGACGTCTTCTAAGATTCTATGGACGTCTTCTTAGATTCTATGGATGTCTTCTTAGATTCTATGGACGTCTTCTTAGATTCTATGGACGTCTTCTTAGATTCTATGGATGTCTTCTAAGATTCTATGGACGTCTTCTTAGATTCTATGGACGTCTTCTTAGATTCTATGGACGTCTTCTTAGATTCTATGGATGTATTCTTAGATTCTATGGATGTCTTCTTAGATTCTATGGATGTCTTCTTAGATTCTACGACTGTCTTTGAAGATTCTATGAATGTCTTCTGAGATCATCTACAGTATTATCTGACACAATATCAGAAACCACAGAGATAGCAGTGAGGAGGAAGAAGAGAGGATGTGAGTCGTGTGCAGGACCTACATGACAGCAGCCCATTAGTCAATGCCAAAATAGTATCCTTTCACTGTAGAGAAACAGTTTGAAGAGTCTGAGGGCGAGAAAGGGATGAACCCTGAAAGTCTCCATTTCTCTGTCCATGGGGCCGGGACGGTAACTCCTAGGGAAATGACGGGGCAGTACTCGCCGTACGCCCTCCTGTTACGATCTATCCATTAAAATGGTTTGCTCTATGGCCAGCTATTCATTGGGGGTGAGCGCCGCCTCATACCATCGCTGATTGACGAGGTAGTTGTAAAACCAATCACATTGGAGAGAGGGGGAGAGGGAGAGAGAGAGAGTGTGTGAAATAGAGAGAGGGGAGAGGGAGAGAGAGAGAGTGTGTGAAATAGAGAGAGGGGGAGGGAGGGAGTGGGGAGAGAGGGAGAGAGAGAGAGAGAGATGAAAGAGAGAGAGGGGGGGAGGGAGGGAGAGGGAGAGAGAGAGTGTGAAAGAGAGAGAGGGAGAGGGAGAGAGAGAGAGAGAGAGAGTGTGAAAGAGAGAGAGAGAGTGTGAAAGAGAGAGAGAGGGGGAGGGGAGGGGAGAGAGAGAGTGTGAAATAGAGAGAGGGGAGAGAGAGAGAGAGAGAGAGAGAGAGTGTGAAAGAGAGAGAGAGGGGAGGGGAGGGAGGGGAGAGGGAGAGAGAGAGAGAGAGATAGAGAGAGAGTGTGTGTGTGAAAGAGAGGGAGGGGAGAGGGAGAGAGAGAGAGAGAGAGTGTGAAA
>NW_027259516.1:0-29539 GCF_045791955.1 Oncorhynchus clarkii lewisi
CATAATTTTCTGTCTCTTCTCCATTCTCTTCCTTTTGATCTCTCTCTGTCTCTCTTTCTCCCTTTCTCGTTCTTCCTCTTCCATCTCTATTTGCTTCTGTTTACATCTTTCTTCTTCAATCTCTCTTTCAATCTCTCTCTGTCTCTCTTCTTCTCTTTCCATAATTTTCTGTCTCTTCTCCATTCTCTTCCTTTTGATCTGTCTCTGTCTCTCTTTCTCCCTCTCTCTTTCTTCATCTTCCATCTCTAAGTGTTTCTGTTTGCGTCTCTCCTCTTCTTCTTCTCTCTCCATCTCCTTCTTCTTCTCATCTTCTTCTTGTCTCTGTTTTGGTATTTTCTCCATTCTCTTTCTTTCTACCTCTTTCTGTTTGTTGTGCTCACCCTCCATCTTCTCTTCCATGTCCATTTGGTTCTGTTTCCATTTATATTTGTCTGTTTCCATAT
Source organism: Oncorhynchus clarkii lewisi (assembly GCF_045791955.1). Lineage (NCBI taxonomy): Eukaryota > Metazoa > Chordata > Actinopteri > Salmoniformes > Salmonidae > Oncorhynchus > Oncorhynchus clarkii. Next base: position 444 of record NW_027259516.1, read on the forward strand.
TTTCTAATTCTATCTGCTGTTCCTTGATTTTCTTGAAGACTTCCTCCAATTCAGACGTATTTTTGTCATTGATGAGGGCTGTCTCCATCTCCATCTCTCTCTCCACTCTATTTTTCAACTCCTCTTCACTTCGTCTCCAATCATTTTCTCTCTCTCTGTCTCTATCAAATGTTCTCTCTGGTTCAGTCTCGTCTTTCAATCTAATCTCTTCTTTCATTCTCACAACCTCTCTGTCTAACACTAGTACATTTTGGTTAACCTGTTTCACTCTCTCATTCTGTCTTCTAAACGCTTCTTTCGCTCTTTCAAATTTGATTTTGTATTGAATCTCTTTTGTTGTCATATCTTCTTTCAGTCTCTCAACCTCTCTCTCTAACTCTTTTACCTTTTCGTTGACCAGTTTGACTTTCTCATTCTCTGCAATACGCATGTCTCTTTCTCTTTCAAATATGATTTCCTTCTCAATCTCTTTCAATCTCTCAATCTCTCGTTCTAACGCTTTTATCGTTTCTTCTGCCTGTTCCACTTTCTTCTTCATTTCTTGACTTTCCAATTCTGCTTTTCTCTTCCTTTCCATCTCCCTTTCTCTCTCTTTTTCCCTCTCTCTTTCCCTCTCTCTTCCTGTTTCAATAGGTTTGTTCTTCCATGCCAGTCTTGGTCGCTGATCCTCCATGACTTTCTGCCATAGCCTCAATCTCTCAATCTCTTGCTTCATTTTAAAAGGTTAAATTAGTGATAATCTATTACCAAGACATACTTTCAAAGGATTTGCAGAGAATGATACACAGAAATACAACCTAGAGCTAGGTAATTGAATCAAACACTGGACAACATCAATAGCAGGGTCATTTTGATCAATTCATCTGGACAATTCATTGTCAATTAATGTATTATCATGGTTTGAAAAAATTATGAGACATTTTATGGAATCAATTATGTCCAAAATGTGTTCAAATACAAACACACAACCTTCTTGCCCATTCAGTTAGGGGTTTGAGAAATTCCTGTTACAATTTGTGTGATGTTACAACAATGTTGCCTCTGATGTTTATGCTTGTAGAAATTACTCCTACAAATGATGCTTCACTAATGCAACTATTTACAACCTTCACAGATACAGTTATCAACAACAACAACAGTAATGACGTTAATAAGGAAGTGGATATTCAACCGGCAGAAGAAAGGCATAGGGGTTGAGATAAATGAAGGTTAGGTTCAGGACCTAGGGTTGGGTTAAGGTAAAGGTTAGGTATAGTTTCAGTGAGGTTAAGGTAAGGGTTAAGGAAAGGAATAAAAGTTAACACTGGGTTAGCGTACCGCTGTCTGCCACTATTCATTTTCAGCTGGGTAAATATACACTGCCTTATAACTAATAACAATGACATGTCTTACGTGGGCCAGTTGTAGGTCCACCATCAGTAGATCCAGCAGTTGTTTGAGTCTGTGGATCTCCTGCAGTTTTCTCTGGTGCTCCATTGCTTCTGTGGCTCTCTCTGCTTCCCTCTGTCTCGCTGCTTCCCTCTCTGCCTCCCTCTGTCTCTCTGCTTCTCTCTGTCTCTCTGCTTCTCTCTGTCTCTCTGCTTCTCTCTGTCTCTCTGCTTCTCTCTGTCTTTCTGCATCTCTCTGGCTCTCTGCCTCCCTCTGACTCTCTGCCTCCCTCTGGCTCTCTGCCTCCCTCTGGCTCTCTGCCTCCCTCAGTCTCAGGATCTCAGCCTTCCACTCTTCCATGATACCCCTTTCTACTCTTCTTCTCCTCCTTTCATCTTTTAAAAGGGCTCGGAGATGGTCTGTCTCAAACTGTAATTGTTCAATGATCTTGTCCTTCTCCGTTCCACCATTCCTCTTCTTCTTTTCCTCCTCCCAGAGGCACACTTGGAGTCTGTCCATCTCCTTCTTCTGATTTCGGATTGTTCGATTCTTCCCCCTCAACTCAAGCATGTGGGCTTCCTTCTCTGTATAGGTCTTCTTCTCTTCTCTCGGGAAGTGAACCTCCATCTCTGCCTGCTTGTAGCTGGGAGCAAAGGAATGTCAACACATTATTTAGGAAGTGAACTCAGACAATTTACTACAATATTAAAATAATAATTCAACTTCTGCTCAATTTAACTGTCTTTAATAACACAAATCACACAACTGTGACTTACAGTACGTGAATGTGATGAGTTGACTGTCCATGATGGCCAGAGGTGGGTAATGTGTCACTCTGGTCCAGGGCGTTACGTACAGCTTGCAGACACTGAGCCTTCCTTCAGCAAGCCGCACATAATGCCCTGGACCAGAGCTAGGTTATGTGATGAATGACTTACAGACTGTTCCACATGATAGGAGGGGGTAAGAAGACAGTCCCAGTAGGAGACGGAGATCGTCCAGAAGAAGAAGAGGTGTCCATCTCCTCAGAGACTGCAGGAAAGGTCTACAAGTTTTATTTCTGGAAAATAAAGAGATGCCTTCATTTAGCAACAATCTGTGTTTCTATGTTTCTGTCACTAGATGATGCCATTGTACACAACATTTACTCACCAGGTCAGTGAATTCAGAAACAGTCTTCAGAGTTGAGTCCTCAAGCTCTAGCCTACAACCCATCATGCATCAGCACAACTAATATAATAATACCTCATCACAACTTCATAATCACAGTACACCTGGATTGTGTTCACAAAGTGTTTCAGGGTAGGAGTGCTGATCTAGGATCAGGTCGACCTCCTGTCCATCAAAACGTATTCAGTTTAATTTAAAAGACCTAACTGATTATTGATCAGCACTCCTTCTATGAGACTTTGTGAATATGAGCCTTTGTGAAAGAACCTTTCTGGCATATGCTGGCTAGACAGTACACAGACAATTCAGATAGTCCGACAGACAGACAGAAGAGTAGATACAGATGGAGTGATTGATAGCAACAGAAATAACGAAGCGGATGGTTAATGTATTGTAAACTTTTGTAAATATTTGACTCACCTCAAATCACACGTGTCAAACCTCAGTTTTAGTGTTGAACCGAATAATATCCTCGGCATTAACTTTCTCTGGTCTGGAGCTGTATTGTTGCGTCATTTGGAACGCTTGAGCGTCATAATCCGTTCACCGCGCCTGCTTGATTGACAGCTAGGGGTTCTCCTGCGCATCAGTGTCCAAAAGTCGATAATGTTTAGCTACTCATAATTGATAAAGTCATTTATAACTATTTTCACTTGACTTTTATTTCGTGTATTTTTGCCAAAGGTTATTTGGAATTCTATGTTGTGTGATTTGTCTTTGTATGGGCCTAAAGTTCAATGAAATACAAACAGCAACCATAGCCTACAAACATTTCCCACACAAATACAAATGTGGGTGTTTAGTGAGAACACAAAATAATAACATTACAGCCATAACTGTACAAACAAACATACAATCACAACTCTCTCCCCACTATTTATTGTTTCTGCAGTGAGGATTCACCCCCTTTAGATAATGATGTTGTAATTTATCTACAGAAAAACGTTGTTCTGAGCTCAACAAGCAGTAGTAGCAGTTTGCAAATCATAGAGCCAGAGGAATGGTTCTTTCACCGATTCAATTCGGTTCCCGAGGATCAACAAAAAGATCCGTTCAAAAAGAGCCGTTCGTTCGTGAACGACACATCACCACACTGTAGTTCTCCACCATTTCGTATCGTGAGCTGGAGGAGCGTTCGTCCAACTTCTCATCCAAGTAAATGGCAGAGGCGCATCATCCATCCGCTGAAATCCCAAGGGACTGGGAGGATAGTTCACGATGCAACAAGCGTTTGGGGAGGACATTCATTGTAACGCAATGCCTGTTTTTAAATTCTTGAGGGACTCTTGCTCCAGGGGAAATCTCAGCAGTGATGTCTCTGCTGTGCGTCAGAGGTGGGATCTTTTCCTTCTTCACTATGCTTATTATACTGTACATATCGGTCACATTAATGACATTGCACTCAGGAAAGTTTTCTGTAGGCTATTGGGGAGATGCGCATAGCCCGTTGAGTTGTCACGTTCCAGTCCAAACATGACCTGGGATGTGAGAAGGGAGCTATTCTATAACACATGTAGATGACATGTTGTCTTTATATGTAGATTATATTTTGGTTTTATATTTCATATTTGATTGATGATTAGGCCTATAACTTTTGATTCCACTTTGGCAACCTTGCACCATATTGTCCTCTCTTGCTATATCTTAAACTTTATGCCCTTGTGCAGATCTTCTCTCTAAACAATAGTCATGATAGTTTGAATGAGTTGAGTAAACTACACTGTTGTTAGCTTCTCAGTCTGTACTGTACTGTCCCTGGAAGACTCTCCACATAGTTCACCTAGATCCAGTCCACTTTGTACCACTGGTCAACTAATCATCCAAACATCTGATTAGTGAATCAGGTGTGCTGGTGGTGGAATACATGATATGAACTGGTTAGGTGGAGGACAGGTTTGAGAAGGGAAAGACTAAATGGACTTTTCTGACCAACATTCCATTGACAGCCCGTCTGACCAAAACCTAAAACGGACCCTAACCTTAACCCTAACCTTAACCCTAACATTAACCCTAACCTTAACCCTAACCTTAACCCTAACCTCAACCCTAACGTTAACCAAACCCTTATGCCTTAAAGGTAGTCTCATCATGGGTGGGATTCAGACTGTAGTTTCTCCCTGTGTGTCCAGTAAACCTCCTCTCATCATGGGTGTGATTCAGACTGTAGTTTCTCCCTGTGTGTCCAGTAAACCTCCTCTCATCATGGGTGTGATTCAGACTGTAGGTTCTCCCTGTGTGTCCAGTAAACCTCCTCTCATCATGGGTGGGATTCAGGCTGAAGCTGGAGAGGCCAGTAGCAACCAGCCCGACCACTTTATTACTAGTTGGCGATGGATAGTATCTCTAGAGGTACAGTAGGGCATTTCCATGTAAAAGGATTGTCTATTAGGTATTTGTGAAATTGTTAGATATTACTTGTTAGATAATACTGCACTGTCGGAACTAGAAGCACAAGCATTTCGCTAGACTCCCAATAACATCTACTAACCATGTGTTGTGACCAATAAAATTAGATTTTGATTTAAGCACCAATTATGACGTTCATAGGAGCATGTGTAATTGGGTGTGAAATGAAATCTAAGAGTGTATATTTTTGGTAAATGTAATTCTAGATACATTTTTCAACCAGTGAAGGCTTTGATTTCTGGGTAAACAGATGGAAAAGGGATCTTAGAAAACATCACCAGAAAAAGTCTAAAGAGGTCCAATATCAGAACTACATAAAAACAGAATCATGTTGACATAAAGACCCCTGACTACTATTATCAACACTTACATTTGGGTTTGGAGAAATCGTTTTGGTAATATTGTCTTGTGCCTTGTAATTCCGTTACCAAAACCCCACATAACTTCAAGATATTTTCACATTTGTCTTTGTGAGGAGGGAGGATAATGAACGTTCACAGAAGTAACCAGTAATGGTGGAGCTAACAATTAGTTCTAGTGATTTTTCTGATGTATATTTTGTTTGTGAATTATTAAGTGATTAAAACTCATAATTCCGTTACCAAATTATACTATACTAGCGTATACGTCCAACTTAAATGGTTTGTCAAAGTTGGGAGCGGAAAGCACTGGGACTGGCAACCCTAAAGGGCCCCACTGGACTGAGGGGCAGCACCGGACTGAGGGGCAGCTCCGGACTGAGGGGCAGCTCCGGACTGAGGGGCAGCTCCGGACTGAGGGGCAGCTCAGGACTGTCTGACGGTTCTGGCAGATGAAAAACACACGTAGAAAAACACACAGACTGCCCACCACAACTCACGCCCTGACCATACTAAATAAAGACAAAACAAAGGAAACAAAGGTCAGAACGTGAAGCATAGTTACATTCCTTGGACCACTTAAATGGTACTTTGGGACTAAGCAGAGATGTAAGGAGAGCTACTCGAGTCGAAAAATTCTTACAGAACATACGATAGTACCCTCCCATCCCCAGGAATCTGCACAACTGGCGACAAGTCGTGAGAGCAGGAAAAGCAACAATTGCTTCCACTTTGCCAGTTATTTGGCACACTTGACCTCATCCCACCTGCGTCCCCAAGTAAGCCACAGTAGCCTTCCCAAACTCACACTTGACCTCGTCCCACCTGCGTCCCCAAGTAAGCCTCAGTAGCCTTCCCAAACTCACACTTGGCCAAATTGAGGGTTAAAGAAGCATTCTCCAACCACTGAAACACACTTTTCAAGGTGGCGAGATGATCAGACCAAGTAGACGAATTAATCCCCACATTGTCAAGGTAATACAATGCAGTAATAACCAACGAGTAATCTAGCTAACAAATCCAAAACTATTACCTTATACACACAAGTGTAAAGGGATAGAGAATATGTACATAAAGATATATGAATGAGTGATGGTACAGAGTGGCATAGGCAAGATACAGTAGATGGTATCGAGTACAGTATATACATATGAGATGAGTATGTAAACAAAGTGGCATAGTTTAAAGTGGCTAGTGATACATGTATTACATAAAGATGGCAAGATGCAGTAGATGATATAGAGTACAGTATATACACATACATATGAGATGAATAATGTATGGTATGTAAACATTATATTAAGTAGCAATGTTTAAAGTGGCTAGTGATATATTTTACATCAATTCCCATTATTAAAGTGGCTGGAGTTGAGTCAGAGTGTTGGCAGCAGCCACTCAATGTCACCACACATCTACACATTCACATTATATATAACTCACTGTACTATCAGTGTCAATTTGGGAAAAGCTATAAATTACTGGAGACCTGTGCTAAACGGTGCTACAACCATTATATTATAAACTACTAACATGTAAGCTATCAGACTGAGATACACTAGCCTAGAGCTAGCTAGCGCTTAGCCAAGCTAAATATGGATAGCATCAAGCTAGCGAACTGTTAAATGCTATTTTTGTAGAAATATTAACACATTTTATCGTGACATCACATATTTACAAATATTACCTGAACTAAACTGAGTCTTTGTTGATAGAAAATAAAACAAATAGGATCTAAAATATTGTTGAAAAAAAGTACAGAAAGTTCAGACGCCATCTTGATCCCTTCTCTTACATGTAAACCATTAGCAACCTAGCCAACCTCCATTACTTACAATGGGAAAAATACCAACCAGTTTATCACTCTGTTAAAACTCCCTTCAATTGCCTTCAAACGTGACCAAACTCATGGACTATGTAGTGAACCATGTTACCTCAATGTGCTGAGAGTCATATTGCACTTTTGCACATTACGTAACTTGATTAATAGGGTAAAATGATGAGACGGAGAAACGTTATTAGTTTTCAGTAGTAGGCATATTAAGCAAACCATTATTTTTTTTTCTACAGATCAGAGGCAGTAGGGGTGACCAGGGATGTTCTCTGTTTAGTGAGTCCGCCAGATCAGAGGCAGTAGGGGTGACCAATAATGTTCTCTGTTTAGTGAGTCCTCCAGATCAGAGGCAGTAGGGGTGACCAGGGATGTTCTCTGTTCAGTGAGTCCTCCAGATCAGAGGCAGTAGGGGTGACCAGGGATGTTCTCTGTTTAGTGAGTCCTCCAGATCAGAGGCAGTAGGGGTGACCAGGGATGTTCTCTGTTTAGTGAGTCCACCAGATCAGAGGCAGTAGGGGTGACTAGGGATGTTCTCTGTTTAGTGAGTCCTCCAGATCAGAGGCAGTAGGGGTGACTAGGGATGTTCTCTGTTCAGTGAGTCCTCCAGATTAGAGGCAGTAGGGGTGACCAGGGATGTTCTCTGTTCAGTGAGTCCTCCAGATCAGAGGCAGTAGGGGTGACCAGGGATGTTCTCTGTTTAGTGAGTCCTCCAGATCAGAGGCAGTAGGGATGACCAGGGATGTTCTCTGTTTAGTGAGCCCTCCAGATCAGAGGCAGTAGGGGTGACCAGGGATGTTCTCTGTTTAGTGAGTCCACCAGATCAGAGGCAGTAGGGGTGACCAGGGATGTTCTCTGTTTAGTGAGCCCTCCAGATCAGAGGCAGTAGGGGTGACCAGGGATGTTCTCTGTTTAGTGAGTCCACCAGATCAGAGGCAGTAGGGGTGACCAGGGATGTTCTCTGTTTAGTGAGTCCACCAGATCAGAGGCAGTAGGGATGACCAGGGATGTTCTCTGTTTAGTGAGTCCTCCAGATCAGAGGCAGTAGGGATGACCAGGGATGTTCTCTGTTTAGTGAGTCCTCCAGATCAGAGGCAGTAGGGGTGACCAGGGATGTTCTCTGTTTAGTGAGTCCACCAGATCAGAGGCAGTAGGGATGACCAGGGATGTTCTCTGTTTAGTGAGTCCTCCAGATCAGAGGCAGTAGGGATGACCAGGGATGTTCTCTGTTTAGTGAGTCCTCCAGATCAGAAGCAGTAGGGGTGACCAGGGATGTTCTCTGTTTAGTGAGTCCTCCAGATCAGAGGCAGTAGGGGTGACCAGGGATGTTCTCTGTTTAGTGAGTCCTCCAGATCAGAGGCAGTAGGGATGACCAGGGATGTTCTCTGTTTAGTGAGTCCTCCAGATCAGAGGCAGTAGGGGTGACCAGGGATGTTCTCTGTTTAGTGAGTCCTCCAGATCAGAGGCAGTAGGGATGACCAGGGATGTTCTCTGTTTAGTGAGTCCTCCAGATCAGAAGCAGTAGGGGTGACCAGGGATGTTCTCTGTTTAGTGAGTCCTCCAGATCAGAGGCAGTAGGGGTGACCAGGGATGTTCTCTGTTTAGTGAGTCCTCCAGATCAGAGGCAGTAGGGATGACCAGGGATGTTCTCTGTTTAGTGAGTCCTCCAGATCAGAGGCAGTAGGGGTGACCAGGGATGTTCTCTGTTTAGTGAGTCCTCCAGATCAGAGGCAGTAGGGGTGACCAGGGATGTTCTCTGTTTAGTGAGTCCTCCAGATAAGAGGCAGTAGGGGTGACCAGGGATGTTCTCTGTTTAGTGAGTCCTCCAGATCAGAGGCAGTGGGGATGACCAGGGATGTTCTCTGTTTAGTGAGTCCTCCAGATCAGAGGCAGTAGGGATGACCAGGGATGTTCTCTGTTTAGTGAGTCCTCCAGATCAGAGGCAGTAGGGGTGACCAGGGATGTTCTCTGTTTAGTGAGTCCACCAGATCAGAGGCAGTAGGGGTGACCAGGGATGTTCTCTGTTCAGTGAGTCCTCCAGATAGGAGGCAGTAGGGGTGACCAGGGATGTTCTCTGTTTAGTGAGTCCTCCAGATCAGAGGCAGTAGGGGTGACCAGGGATGTTCTCTGTTTAGTGAGTCCTCCAGATCAGAGGCAGTAGGGGTGACCAGGGATGTTCTCTGTTTAGTGAGTCCTCCAGATCTGAGGCAGTAGGGGTGACCAGGGATGTTCTCTGTTTAGTGAGTCCACCAGATCAGAGGCAGTAGGGGTGACCAGGGATGTTCTCTGTTTAGTGAGTCCTGCAGATCAGAGGCAGTAGGGGTGACCAGGGATGTTCTCTGTTTAGTGAGTCCTCCAGATCAGAGGCAGTAGGGGTGACCAGGGATGTTCTCTGTTTAGTGAGTCCACCAGATCAGAGGCAGTAGGGGTGACCAGGGATGTTCTCTGTTTAGTGAGTCCTCCAGATCAGAGGCAGTAGGGGTGACCAGGGATGTTCTCTGTTTAGTGAGTCCTCCAGACCAGAGGCAGTAGGGGTGACCAGGGATGTTCTCTGTTTAGTGAGTCCTCCAGACCAGAGGCAGTAGGGGTGACCAGGGATGTTCTCTGTTTAGTGAGTCCTCCAGATCAGAGGCAGTAGGGGTGACCAGGGATGTTCTCTGTTTAGTGAGTCCTCCAGATCAGAGGCAGTAGGGGTGACCAGGGATGTTCTCTGTTTAGTGAGTCCACCAGATCAGAGGCAGTAGGGGTGACCAGGGATGTTCTCTGTTTAGTGAGTCCACCAGATCAGAGGCAGTAGGGATGACCAGGGATGTTCTCTGTTTAGTGAGTCCTCCAGATCAGAGGCAGTAGGGATGACCAGGGATGTTCTCTGTTTAGTGAGTCCTCCAGATCAGAGGCAGTAGGGGTGACCAGGGATGTTCTCTGTTTAGTGAGTCCACCAGATCAGAGGCAGTAGGGATGACCAGGGATGTTCTCTGTTTAGTGAGTCCTCCAGATCAGAGGCAGTAGGGATGACCAGGGATGTTCTCTGTTTAGTGAGTCCTCCAGATCAGAAGCAGTAGGGGTGACCAGGGATGTTCTCTGTTTAGTGAGTCCTCCAGATCAGAGGCAGTAGGGGTGACCAGGGATGTTCTCTGTTTAGTGAGTCCTCCAGATCAGAGGCAGTAGGGATGACCAGGGATGTTCTCTGTTTAGTGAGTCCTCCAGATCAGAGGCAGTAGGGGTGACCAGGGATGTTCTCTGTTTAGTGAGTCCTCCAGATCAGAGGCAGTAGGGGTGACCAGGGATGTTCTCTGTTTAGTGAGTCCTCCAGATAAGAGGCAGTAGGGGTGACCAGGGATGTTCTCTGTTTAGTGAGTCCTCCAGATCAGAGGCAGTGGGGATGACCAGGGATGTTCTCTGTTTAGTGAGTCCTCCAGATCAGAGGCAGTAGGGATGACCAGGGATGTTCTCTGTTTAGTGAGTCCTCCAGATCAGAGGCAGTAGGGGTGACCAGGGATGTTCTCTGTTTAGTGAGTCCACCAGATCAGAGGCAGTAGGGGTGACCAGGGATGTTCTCTGTTCAGTGAGTCCTCCAGATAGGAGGCAGTAGGGGTGACCAGGGATGTTCTCTGTTTAGTGAGTCCTCCAGATCAGAGGCAGTAGGGGTGACCAGGGATGTTCTCTGTTTAGTGAGTCCTCCAGATCAGAGGCAGTAGGGGTGACCAGGGATGTTCTCTGTTTAGTGAGTCCTCCAGATCAGAGGCAGTAGGGGTGACCAGGGATGTTCTCTGTTTAGTGAGTCCACCAGATCAGAGGCAGTAGGGGTGACCAGGGATGTTCTCTGTTTAGTGAGTCCTCCAGATCAGAGGCAGTAGGGGTGACCAGGGATGTTCTCTGTTTAGTGAGTCCTCCAGATCAGAGGCAGTAGGGGTGACCAGGGATGTTCTCTGTTTAGTGAGTCCACCAGATCAGAGGCAGTAGGGGTGACCAGGGATGTTCTCTGTTTAGTGAGTCCTCCAGATCAGAGGCAGTAGGGGTGACCAGGGATGTTCTCTGTTTAGTGAGTCCTCCAGATCAGAGGCAGTAGGGGTGACCAGGGATGTTCTCTGTTTAGTGAGTCCTCCAGACCAGAGGCAGTAGGGGTGACCAGGGATGTTCTCTGTTTAGTGAGTCCTCCAGACCAGAGGCAGTAGGGGTGACCAGGGATGTTCTCTGTTTAGTGAGTCCTCCAGATCAGAGGCAGTAGGGGTGACCAGGGATGTTCTCTGTTTAGTGAGTCCCCCAGATCAGAGGCATTAGAGATGACCAGGGATTTTCTCTGTTTATTGAGTCCTCCAGATCAGAGGCAGTAGAGGTGACCAGGGATGTTCTCTGTTTAGTGAGTCCTCCAGATCAGAGGCAGTAGGGGTGACCAGGGATGTTCTCTGTTTAGTGAGTCCTCCAGATCAGAGGCAGTAGGGGTGACCAGGGATGTTCTCTGTTTAGTGAGTCCACTAGATCAGAGGCAGTAGGGGTGACCAGGGATGTTCTCTGTTTAGTGAGTCCTCCAGATCAGAGGCAGTAGGGGTGACCAGGGATGTTCTCTGTTTAGTGAGTCCTCCAGATTAGAGGCAGTAGGGGTGACCAGGGATGTTCTCTGTTTAGTGAGTCCTCCAGATAAGAGGCAGTAGGGGTGACCAGGGATGTTCTCTGTTTAGTGAGTCCTCCAGATCAGAGGCAGTGGGGATGACCAGGGATGTTCTCTGTTTAGTGAGTCCTCCAGATCAGAGGCAGTAGGGATGACCAGGGATGTTCTCTGTTTAGTGAGTCCTCCAGATCAGAGGCAGTAGGGGTGACCAGGGATGTTCTCTGTTTAGTGAGTCCACCAGATCAGAGGCAGTAGGGGTGACCAGGGATGTTCTCTGTTCAGTGAGTCCTCCAGATAGGAGGCAGTAGGGGTGACCAGGGATGTTCTCTGTTTAGTGAGTCCTCCAGATCAGAGGCAGTAGGGGTGACCAGGGATGTTCTCTGTTTAGTGAGTCCTCCAGATCAGAGGCAGTAGGGGTGACCAGGGATGTTCTCTGTTTAGTGAGTCCTCCAGATCAGAGGCAGTAGGGGTGACCAGGGATGTTCTCTGTTTAGTGAGTCCACCAGATCAGAGGCAGTAGGGGTGACCAGGGATGTTCTCTGTTTAGTGAGTCCTCCAGATCAGAGGCAGTAGGGGTGACCAGGGATGTTCTCTGTTTAGTGAGTCCTCCAGATCAGAGGCAGTAGGGGTGACCAGGGATGTTCTCTGTTTAGTGAGTCCACCAGATCAGAGGCAGTAGGGGTGACCAGGGATGTTCTCTGTTTAGTGAGTCCTCCAGATCAGAGGCAGTAGGGGTGACCAGGGATGTTCTCTGTTTAGTGAGTCCTCCAGATCAGAGGCAGTAGGGGTGACCAGGGATGTTCTCTGTTTAGTGAGTCCTCCAGACCAGAGGCAGTAGGGGTGACCAGGGATGTTCTCTGTTTAGTGAGTCCTCCAGACCAGAGGCAGTAGGGGTGACCAGGGATGTTCTCTGTTTAGTGAGTCCTCCAGATCAGAGGCAGTAGGGGTGACCAGGGATGTTCTCTGTTTAGTGAGTCCCCCAGATCAGAGGCATTAGAGATGACCAGGGATTTTCTCTGTTTATTGAGTCCTCCAGATCAGAGGCAGTAGAGGTGACCAGGGATGTTCTCTGTTTAGTGAGTCCTCCAGATCAGAGGCAGTAGGGGTGACCAGGGATGTTCTCTGTTTAGTGAGTCCTCCAGATCAGAGGCAGTAGGGGTGACCAGGGATGTTCTCTGTTTAGTGAGTCCACTAGATCAGAGGCAGTAGGGGTGACCAGGGATGTTCTCTGTTTAGTGAGTCCTCCAGATCAGAGGCAGTAGGGGTGACCAGGGATGTTCTCTGTTTAGTGAGTCCTCCAGATCAGAGGCAGTAGGGGTGACCAGGGATGTTCTCTGTTTAGTGAGTCCACCAGATCAGAGGCAGTAGGGGTGACCAGGGATGTTCTCTGTTTAGTGAGTCCTCCAGATCAGAGGCAGTAGGGGTGACCAGGGATGTTCTCTGTTTAGTGAGTCCTCCAGACCAGAGGCAGTAGGGGTGACCAGGGATGTTCTCTGTTTAGTGAGTCCTCCAGACCAGAGGCAGTAGGGGTGACCAGGGATGTTCTCTGTTTAGTGAGTCCTCCAGATCAGAGGCAGTAGGGGTGACCAGGGATGTTCTCTGTTTAGTGAGTCCTCCAGATCAGAGGCATTAGAGATGACCAGGGATTTTCTCTGTTTATTGAGTCCTCCAGATCAGAGGCAGTAGAGGTGACCAGGGATGTTCTCTGTTTAGTGAGTCCTCCAGATCAGAGGCAGTAGGGGTGACCAGGGATGTTCTCTGTTTAGTGAGTCCTCCAGATCAGAGGCAGTAGGGGTGACCAGGGATGTTCTCTGTTTAGTGAGTCCTCCAGATCAGAGGCAGTAGGGATGACCAGGGATGTTCTCTGTTTAGTGAGTCCTCCAGATCAGAGGCAGTAGGGATGACCAGGGATGTTCTCTGTTTAGTGAGTCCTCCAGATCAGAGGCAGTAGGGATGACCAGGGATGTTCTCTGTTTAGTGAGTCCTCCAGATCAGAGGCAGTAGGGGTGACCAAGGATGTTCTCTTGATAATTGTGTAAATTGGACCATTTTCCTGTCAAAATGTAACAAGTACTTTTTGATGTCAGGGAAAATGTGTGGAGTAAAAAGTACATTATTTTCTTTAGGAATGTAGTGAAGTAAAAGTAAATGTTGGCAACAATATAAATAGTAAAATACAGTACAGATACAAAAACGACTTAAGAAGTACTTTAAAGTAGTTGTACTTAAGTACTTTACACCACTGGCTATCTTCAATAAATGAATGCTAGAACATTGGTAGCCAGGATTAGCTGTTTGTATCTAGTCTCTTAATAATTGCATAACGGTGCAAGTTAGACACATGTTGTCTTTTGTTTGCATGTGAGCATGTCTTTTTCTGTCGGTCCTGTCAATGTTGAGTGATCACACATGCCTCAGCACACATAGGAGGTTACTTTGCCTGCTTGTAAATGTGGGCTAAAAGTGGGGATGTTTCATATTATTTCAGATCATCTAAACTCCCCACCACCAATGAACCATTGATTTTATTACAGAAAACCACTGAACCACCACTGCAATATAGACCTACACTAAGAACAAGGTGCTTTCTACAACCTAAAATGATTATTCCTCTGTACCCATAGGAGAACCATTTTTGGTTCCAGGTAGAACCCCTTTTGTGCCGAGGTAGAACACTTTTGGGCTCCATTCCACAGAGGGTTCTACCTGGAACCAAAAAAGATGTTCCTTTGGTGACAGCCAAGAACCCTGTTGGAACCCCTTTTTAGAAGAGTGTCCTCAACAAGTTCAACCTGTTAAGTTTACACCATTTCATTCTGTCCTCAAACTGCTGATTGGTATTCAAGATAACATGCAACATAGCACCACCACCGTTGAAGGTTTTCATCAACCTCTTAAATAGCAGTGTTCCAAGATCCTCCACCAGGGTGACTGTAGTATCCTCAAACGGACAGAAAGGAGACACAAGAGGGCCCCCACACTCATTTTAGATCCCAAGGGGTCTTTATTTTCATACTGGATGTTCTCAACCTCATCACTATCTCCTTTGTCATCTTCCATTCATGGCATTTCAACATTTAAACAGGGGGCACATCACACTCATGTCTTTTTTTGGAACTCAAACCACACACACACACACACACACACACACACAATTATAGCATCTTGTTTACATATCTCACATTGTAGGCGTCCACCTGAGGCCCTGGATGGACCATATTGCAATGAGATGGGCACAGGGGTATGTACAGTTGATGTCGGGAGTTTACATACACCTTAGCCAAATACATTTAAACATAGTTTTTCACAATTCCTGACATTTAATCCAAGTAAAGATTCCCTGTCTTAGGTCAGTTAAGATCACCACTTTCTTTTAAGAATGTGAATTGTCAGAATAATAGGAAAGAGAATGATTTTTTTCAGCTTTTATTTATTTCATCACATTCCTAGTGGGTCATACGTTTAAATACACTCCATTAGTATTTGGTAGCATTCCCTTTAAATTGTTTAACTTGGGTCAAACGTTTCAGGTAGCCTTCCACAAGCTTTCCACAATAAATTTGATGAATTTTAGGACAATTTTTGTTTCATCAGACCAGAGGACATTTCTCCAAAAAGTACGATCTAAATGACTTGCCAAAACTATAGTTTGTTAACATGACGTTGATTGGTTGCTCTGGCTCATCACTTGTTGACTAAAAGAAAGAAAGATTTAGACATTTGTTGGACATTGCCATAGTTCAACAGCTGAAAAGCCTTCATTAACATACTCCCAGAGATAGAAAGACATCCAGTATTCACTGAATGAAGGAGCCTATTTACAATTTCATTCATCAATTAAATAAATGATACTATAGTACATTCAATGACGTTATTATTGTGGACTATAGGCTACTCCTGTATCTACCTTCTACAATACCGTCATCATTGAATGAAGCAGCATACCTATCCCCATTTATAATGGTAGATGTGATGATGGTAGGTGATGGTAGGTGTTGTAGGTGGTGTGGTAGGGATGGTAGGTATGATGATGGTAGGTGTGGTGATGGTAGGGAAGGTAGGTGTGGTGAGTGTAGGGATGGTGATGGTAAGTGTAGTGATTGTAGGTGTGGTGATCGTAGGGATGGTAGGTGTAATGATGGTAGGTGTGGTGATGGTAAGTGTAGTGATTGTAGGTGTGGTGATGGTAGGTGTGGTGAAGGTAGGTATGGTAGGTGTGGTTATGGTAGATGTGATCATGTTAGGTGATGGAATGTGTGGTGATGGCAGGTGTATAAATGGTAGGTGTGGTGAAGTAATTATGGTATGGTATTTGTGGTGATGGTAGGTGTGATAGGTGTGGTGGTTGTAGGTATTGTAAGTGTGGTGATTGTAGGTGTGATAGGTGTGGTGATGGTAGGTGTGTGGATGGTAGGTATGGTGGGTGGGGTGATGGTAGGTGTAATGATGGTAAGGATGGTAGGTGTGGTGATGGTAGGTGTGATGTAAAAATCTAATCAAATCCAATTTTATTTGTCACACATACACATGGTTAGCAGATGTTAATGCGAGTGTAGCGAAATGCTTGTGCTTCTAGTTCCGACAATGCAGTAATAACCAACAAGTAATCTAGCTAACAATTCCAAAACTACTACCTTATAGACACAAGTGTAAGGGGATAAAGAATATGTACATAAAGATATATGAATGAGTGATGGTACAGAGCGGCATAGGCAAGATACAATAGATGGTATTGAGTGCAGTATATACATATGAGATGAGTATGTAAACAAAGTGGCATAGTTAAAGTGGCTAGTGATACATGTATTACATAAAGATGCAGTAGATGATATAGAGTACAGTATATACACATACATATGAGATGAATAATGTAGGGTATGTAAACATTATATTAGGTAGCATTGTTTAAAGTGGCTAGTGATATATTTTACATCATTTCCCATCAATTCCCATTATTAAAGTGGCTGGAGTTGAGTCAGTGTGTTGGCAGCAGCCACTCAATGTTAGTGGTGGCTGTTTAACAGTCTGATGGCCTTGAGATAGAAGCTGTTTTTCAGTCTCTCGGTCCCAGCTTTGATGCACCTGCACATATTGATGGAAGCAGTCTTGGAGTGTGGAATCAGATTGGTCGGACCAGCGTTGAACAGACCTCAGCGCGGGAGCTTCTTGTTTTAGTTTCTGTCTGTAGGCAGGGATCAACAAAATGGAGTCGTGGTCAGCTTTTCCGAAAGGAGAGCGGGGCAGGGCCTTATATGTGTCGCGGAAGTTAGAATACAATGATCCAAGGTTTTTCCAACCCTGGTTGCGCAATCGATATGCTGATAAAATTTAGGGAGTCTTGTTTTCAGATTAGCCTTGTTAAAATCCCCAGCTACAATGAATGCAGCCTCCGGATAAATGGATTCCAGTTTGCAAAGAGTCAAATAAAGTTTGTTCAAAGCCATCGATGTGTCTGCTTGAGGGGGAATATATACGGCTGTGATTATAATCGAAGAGAATATCCTTGGTAGATAATGCGGTCGACATTTGATTGTGAGGAATTCTAAATCAGGTGAACAGAAGGACTTGAGTTCCTGTATGTTGTTGTGGCCACACCACGTCACGTTACCAGAAAGATGTTTGTTTCTGTCGGCGCGATGCGTGGAGAAACCAGCTGGCTGCACCGACTCCGATAGCGTCTCTCCAGTGAGCCATGTTTCCGTGAAGCAAAGAACGTTACAGTCTCTGATGTCCCTCTGGAATGCTACCCTTGCTCGGATTTCATCAACCATGTTGTTAAGAGACTGGACATTGGCGAGAAGAATTCTAGGGAGTGGTGCACGATGTGCACGTCTCCGGAGTCTGGCCAGAAGACCACTCCGTTTCCCCCTTTTATGAAGTAGTTTTTTTGGGGTCGCCGGCTGGGATCCATTCCGTTGTCCTGGGTGAAAGGCAGAACACAGGATCCGCTTCGCGAATGTCATATTCTTGGTCGTACTGATGGTGAGTTGACGCTGCTCTTATGTTCAGTAGTTCTTCTCGACTGTATGTAATGAAACCTAAGATGACCTGGGGTACCAATGTAAGAAATAACACGTAAAAAAACAAAAACCTGCATAGTTTCCTAGGAACGCGAAGCGAGGCGGCCATCTCTGTTGGCGCCGGAAGACTATTGGGTGTAACAGCTGTGTTAGGTAGGTGGGATAGTTGTGGTAAGTATGTGTGGTAGATGTGGTAGGTAGGTAGGTAGGTAGGCTTGGAGGGTGTGGTAATGGTAGGTGAGGTAGCTGTGGTGATGGTTGGTTTGGTGAAGGTAGGTATGGTAGGTGTGATGATGGTTGGTGTGGTAGGTTTGGTGATGGTAGGTGTGAGAGATGAGGTGATGGTAGGTATGTTACTTGTGGTTGGTGTGGTGGTAGTTGTGGTAGGTAAGTTTGGTAGGTGTGGTGATGATAGGTGTGGTGGTTGTGGTAGGTAGTTGTGGTAGATGTGGTAGGTAGGTTTGGTGATGGTAGGTGTGGTGATGGTAGCTGTGGTATGTTTGGTGAAAGTAGATGTGATAGTTGTGGTATTTGTTGATTGTAGATGTGTTGATGGTAGGTGTGATAGTTGTGGTAGGTCGATGTGGTAGTTGTGGTAGGTTGGTGTGGTAGTTGTGTTAGGTAGGTGTGATAGTTGTGGTAGGTAGGTATGGATGTTATGGTACGTAGGTGTGGTAGTTGTGTTAGGTAGGTGTAGTAGTTGTGGTAGATAGGTATGGATGTTATGGTACGTAGGTGTGGTAGTTGTGTTAGGTAGGTGTAGTAGTTGTGGTAGATAGGTATGGATGTTGTGGTACGTAGGTGTGGAAGTTGTGTTAGGTAGGTTTGGTGATGGTAGGTTTTGTAGTTGTGGTGATGGTAGTTGCGGTAGGTGTGGTGATGGTGGGTGTGGTAGTTGTGATAGGTTGGTGTAGTAGTTGTGGTACGTACGTGTGTTAGTTTTGGTAGGGAAGTGTGGTAGTTGTGATAGGTAGGTGTGGTAGTTGTGATAGTGTTGGGGAATAATCAGAATAGTTGGGTAACATAGATAAGATGTTTTATTTTCATTATATGCTTGTGAGTTACTTCTCATATAGAATGTATCTTGTTGTACTATAGTGCTGGCTGGTTGCAGTTATCTGTTCTCTGTCAGGGTTCAGTTACTTGGGCCACAGAGAGGGGAGAAGTCAAGCTTGTCTTCATATGTAAACATATCTTTTAAACCAATTATTTCTTGGCTCCACAATGTCTGTGTGCCAGTCACTGTGTCTCTGTGATCTTGTCCAGGAGGGGTGTATTTGATATATGCCTGTTGATAAGGTTTTGTTTTATGGTCCTGAGAGCGAGATAAGAACATAGTTTAGGAGATAATTTATAGCCAATGCTGTCTGTTTGGAAGGAATCAGTGGCCAACTGCAAGCTTAACAAATCAATCACTATCCTGCTATTCAACATGACTCCTGCCGCATTCAAAACAACTGGAAACTCGGAACTGGGAAATCTTAGACTTCAGTGAGTTCAAGACAACTGGGAACTCTGACTGGGAAAACAGGTTTTGAACGGTCATCCAACTCAGAAATCCAAGTCGGGAACTCGGGGCTCTTTCTTGTGCTCTGACCTGAAGATCACTGACATCATGATTCAACCTTGTTTTTTCCCGAGTTCCCAGTTGTCTTGAAAGCACCATAAATCCAGAGAATGACAGACTTTGATGCCAAACCGCCGCTACACCTTCCTGTTCAAGTGAGCACAGCACAACAAGGTGTCCAAAAATGTATTGAATACTGCTCTATAAATGATGTAATATGCCAGGGAGATATGTATACTGTATCTAAGAAAGTAATACTAAGTGTATGTTGTGTAGTAAGCTGTTAGTAGCCCATGTGCCTCACCCTAATAATTTTGTCCCTTTCCCCTCTCATAACTTAGCCTACTGCTCTGACTTGATGGTGCACATGTAGACTATAGCCTGTTTTAGAGAAATGTAATCATCATTGTCTGCTTATATGCAGTTATGACTTGGTATACAGGGAGAATACTGTAAGAATGGCCCATGTTCAAAATTCTGTCGCTGTACATTTCAAAAGTGCTGAACAAATAGTTATATTGACGACGTTCATCCTAGGTCTCTCATTGTCTTAATCTAAATTACAGATATCCTGTAGTCCACTCGTTGTCCCCTTGTGCCATAGTTTGTACTTCTCAATTGTCAGTAGAAACCACATTTGTTTAAGCAAGTCAGCCATATCAGCTATGTTTTTTAAAAAGGATTCTCTCCATGGTGCTGAAAAGAAAGCTCTGCTGTTGGGACAGCTTTATGTCGACCCTAACAGTTTGTGGGCACCGTTTGTTAAAGTTATAGTGCAATTAATGTATTGTTTAGTGTTGTGTAATGGCTTTGCTGGTATTCATCTAAAACATTTTGGGGGAGTTTTCCCCACCAAGATGTACATGCTGCAATCACCACTGGGTGGGTGAATTACAACACATCAACCCTGTTACCTATAGATAGACAGTCTAGAAATGTTTAAACTATTTACATGTGTTTGGTAAGCTTGCATTCCATTCCCCCTGTCACATGGGGATCTATGGTTGATTCTAGATGAAATAGTCAACTCTGTTACAGTCAACCCTGTCACTTTATTTGGCACTTAATAGGCACTTACTATAGTATGTATTTGTTACTTTGAGATGGAAAACATGTTTTATATTAAGTTGAACATGTGCTCTTTATGACAGAATGTTAGAATTAGGTGAAATATAAAGTTACACCCCCCAAAAGGTACTCAATTGGTGGAATGACCCGAGTACTGAACTGGAGGTGGGAGAGCTAACGATGCTTCTACTGTTGCTCTCTCCTCAGATTCTTAGAGAAGCTATTTCAATCTGATATTTCTCCTATGGTCTAAAATAGATGTGTATAGAGGACTCCTCTCTAATATAACATGTCACACATTGTATCAAACTGATGGAATGTTAGGTGTCTCATTGAAAGTCTAACATCTACCATGACTACTGGATGTTTCAATTCTAATAAATAACAAAACAATCCACACCGTAACAACAATATTGCTTTTTTAATAAATGCTTTTATTAAAGAATAAAACTTTGCAAACAAAAAGGACATCATCAAACATCACTGGCCTGACTTGAGCAGCTCTGCCCGGGGATGGAGCCAGCAACTTAGCTGCTACCGGTCCGGTCCAGGCTACCTGCAGACCTCCTCCCAGACCTCCTTTTCAGAACCTCCCCTTAACAGGAGAGGTGGTGGAAATGATCAGAGTTGCATTCAACTTGAATAAAGATGAGAAACTCTGGTCTGTGGAGCCACTGGTCTGAGGGGAGGACTTCTGTTGAAACCATTTCCATTTTTGGGATATTTTCTAGGACTGTAGAGGTGGTAAGCAGAGATGAATTTAACTAGGATACAGATGAGAGTCTCTGTTCTTGGGAGGAGGGTCACTGACCTTCGATGGTTTGTTGCCTGATAAAGAGGATACTTGCTGGCTTGAGGAGACTATAATGTTTTGAGGAGGACATGTGGCTCGATGACTTAAAGAGGAGGAGGAATTATTGGGCGACACTTTTAATTACCAACGTAACCTCAGTGGAACTGTGGCTTCATCGAGTTCCAGCTCTAGGCAGACAGCACGTCAGGAATGCTGTAAGACATCACAGAGACAGGTAAGTATCTATATATTTACATGTGTGATGCATGTACACTAAACCCTCACATTTGGATAATGTCACTTTTTAAAGTGATGACATGTATATTAACAGTGTAAAACATGAATAGATGTTTAAACATTCTTTACCTCATCCTAATTTTCTTCCAGATGCTTGGCTTTTTCTTTGTCTTGGATATTCGCTCTGATGTTTCAACCTCTTCTGGAGCTTCTAGCTGCTGGCTGTCTGGCCCCCCCATCTCCTCTTTTTTCTTTACCTCTAAAATCTTCTCTCTCTCTCTGATTAAAGCTAAATGGCCTTCAATGGCTCTCTTTCTCTGCTCCTCTCTCTCTTCCTCTCTCTGCCTCTCCTCCTCTCTTAGTCTCAACATTTCTTTCTGTCTAGCAATTTCAATCTCTCGTTTTTTATCCTGCTCCTCTTGTTGTCTTGCCCTCTCCTGTTTTCTTTCCATCTCCAGCCGTCTTTCCTCCTTCTCCCTCCTGATTTGTTGTCCTCTTTCTATGTGTTCTCGCTCCCCCTTCAACACTTCTAACCTCCTCTCTTTACGCCTATTGAAGACTTCCCGTGCTTTTGCTTTAACATTAACTACTACATGTTTCTTCATGCTTACTTCCTTTCCTCTCTCTTCTCTTTCCCTGTACTCTTCCTCTGCTTCCTTAATCACTTCCTGCTTTTCTTCCATCTCTCTCTCCTGTTCTATCTCCAGTTCATTCTGTCCCTCAATTTCCCCCCCAAAAAATGTCTGCCCCTCCTTTCTGCTTCCTGCTTCCTCCCTTTCTCTCATAATCATCTTTTCTTTCTCCATCTCTTTCTGTTGCTGATCTTTTAATTCCATCTCTCTCTGATTGTCATTGTCTTTCTCCCTTTCTTTCTCCTTCTCCTTTTGTTTCTGTCTCTCCTCTTGTTGTTGTCGTCTGTGTATCTCTTCTATCTCTCTCTGTCTCTTGTTCTCCCCCTCTCTTCCCTCCTTCTCCATGTCAATTTGCTTCTGTTTCCATATATTTTCTTCTTCTTGATCTCTCTCAAACATTATCTTTCTCTCCTCTTGTTGTTGTCGTCTTTCTTTCTCTCCCATCTCTCTCTGTCTCTCTTTCTCTTCGATCGCTCTCTGTCTGTCTTCTTCTCTTTCTTCCTCTTCCATCTCTATTTGCTTCTGTTTACATCTTTCTTCTTCATACTCTCTTTCAATCTCTCTCTGTCTCTCTTTCTCCCTCTCTCGTTCTTCCTCTTCCATCTCTATTTGCTTCTGTTTACATCTTTCTTCTTCATTCTCTCTTTCAATCTCTTTCTGTCTCTCTTCTTCTCTTTCTTCCTCTTCCATCTCTATTTGCTTCTGTTTACATCTTTCTTCTTCATACTCTCTTTCAATCTCTTTCTTTCTCTCTTCTTCTCTTTCGATATGTTTTTGTCTCTTTTCCATTATCTTTCTTTTGATCTCTCTCTGTCTCTTCTCCCTCTCTCGTTCTTCCTCTTCCATCTCTATTTGCTTCTGTTTACATCTTTCTTCTTCGTGCTCTCTTTCAATCTCTCTCTGTCTCTCTTCTCTTTCTTTCTCTTCCATCTCTATTTGCTTCTGTTTACATCTTTCTTCTTCAATCTCTCTTTCAATCTCTCTCTGTCTCTCTTCTTCTCTTTCCATAATTTTCTGTCTCTTCTCCATTCTCTTCCTTTTTATCTGTCTCTGTCTCTCTTTCTCCCTCTCTCTTTCTTCATCTTCCATCTCTATGTGCTTCTGTTTGCGTCTCTCCTCTTTTTCTTCTCTCTCCATCTCCTTCTTCTCATCTTCTTCTTGTCTCTGTTTTGGTATTTTCTCCATTCTCTTTCTTTCTACCTCTTTCTGTTTGTTGTGCTCACCCTCCATCTTCTCCTCCATGTCCATTTGGTTCTGTTTCCATTTATATTTGTCTGTTTCCATATTTTCTAATTCTATCTGCTGTTCCTTGATTTTCTTGAAGACTTCCTCCAATTCAGACGTCTTTTTGTCATTGATGAGGGCTGTCTCCATCTCCATCTCTCTCTCCACTCTATTTTTCATCTCCTCTTCACTTCGTCTCCAATCATTTTCTCTCTCTCTGTCTCTATCAAATGGTCTCTCTGGTTCAGTCTCGTCTTTCAATCTAATCTCTTCTTTCATTCTCACAACCTCTCTGTCTAACACTAGTACATTTTGGTTAACCTGTTTCACTCTCTCATTCTGTCTTCTAAACGCTTCTTTCGCTCTTTCAAATTTGATTTTGTATTGAATCTCTTTTGTTGTCATATCTTCTTTCAGTCTCTCAACCTCTCTCTCTAACTCTTTTACCTTTTCGTTGACCAGTTTGACTTTCTCATTCTCTGCAATACGCATGTCTCTTTCTCTTTCAAATATGATTTCCTTCTCAATCTCTTTCAATCTCTCAATCTCTCGTTCTAACGCTTTTATCGTTTCTTCTGCCTGTTCCACTTTCTTCTTCATTTCTTGTCTTTCCAATTCTGCTTTTCTCTTCCTTTCCATCTCCCTTTCTCTCTCTCTTTCCCTCTCTCTTCCTGTTTCAATAGGTTTGTTGTTCCAGGCCAGTCTTGGTCGCTGCTCCTCCATGACTTTCTGCCATAGCCTCAATCTCTCAATCTCTTGCTTCATTTTAAAAGGTAAAATTAGTGATAATCTATTATCAAGACATACTTTCAAATGATTTGCAGAGAACGATACACAGAAATACAACCTAGAGCTAGGTAATTGCATCAAACACTGGACAACATCAATAGCAGGGTCATGTTGATCAATTCATCTGGACAATTCATTGTCAATTAATGTATTATCATGGTTTGAAAAAATTATGAGACATTTTATGGAATCAATTATGTCCAAAATGTGTACAAATACAAACACACAACCTTCTTGCCCATTCAGTTAGGGGTTTGAGAAATTCCTGTTACAATTTGTGTGATGTTACAACAATGTTGCCTCTGATGTTTATGCTTGTAGAAATTACTCCTACAGATGATGTTTCACTAATGCAACTATTTACAACCTGCACAGATACAGTTATCAACAACAACAACAGTAATGACGTTAATAAGGAAGTGGATATTCAACCGGCAGAAGAAAGGCATAGGGGTTGAGATAAATGAAGGTTAGGTTCAGGACCTAGGGTTGGGTTAAGGTAAAGGTTAGGTATAGTTTCAGTGAGGTTAAGGTAAGGGTTAAAGGAAAGGAATAAAAGTTAACATTAGGTTAGCGTACCGCTGTCTGCCACTATTCATTTTCAGCTGGGTAAATATACACTGCCTTTTAATAATAACAATGACATGTCTTACGTGGGCCAGTTGTAGGTCCACCATCAGTAAATCCAGCAGTTGTTTTAGTCTGTGGATCTCCTGCAGTTTTCTCTGGTGCTCCATTGCTTCTGTGGCTCTCTCTGCTTCCCTCTGTCTCTCTGCTTCCCTCTGTCTCTCTGCTTCTCTCTGTCTCTCTGCCTCCCTCTGTCTCTCTGCTTCCTTCTGTCTCTCTGCCTCCCTCTGTCTCTCTGCTTCTCTCTGTCTCTCTGCTTCTCTCTGTCTCTCTGCTTCTCTCTGTCTCTCTGCTTCTCTCTGTCTTTCTGAATCTCTCTGGCTCTCTGCCTCCCTCTGGCTCTCTGACTCCCTCTGACTCTCTGCCTCCCTCTGGCTCTCTGCCTCCCTCAGTCTCAGGATCTCAGCCTTCCACTCTTTCATGATACCCCTTTCTACTCTTCTTCTCCTCCTTTCATCTTTTAAAAGGGCTCGGAGATGGTCTGTCTCAGACTGTAATTGTTCAATGATCTTGTCCTTCTCCGTTTCACCATTCCTCTTCTTCTTTTCCTCCTCCCAGAGGCACACTTGGAGTCTGCCCATCTCCTTCTTCTGATTTCGGATCGTTCGATCCTTCCCCATCAACTCAAGCATGTGGGCTTCCTTCTCTGTACAGGTCTTCTTCTCTTCTCTCGGGAAGTAAACCTCCATCTCTGCCAGCTTGTAGCTGGGAGCAAAGGAATGTCAACACATTTTTTTAGGAAGTGAACTCAGACAATTTACTACAATATTAAAATAATAATTAAACTTCTGCTCAATTAATAATACTTTAATACTTTAATAATAATCAATTAATACTTTAATAACACAAATCACACAACTGTGACTTACAGTACGTGAATGTGATGAGTTGACTGTCCATGATGGCCAGAGGTGGGTAATGTGTCACTCTGGTCCAGGGCGTTACGTACAGCTTGCAGACACTGAGCCTTCCTTCAGCAAGCCGCACATAATGCCCTGTACCAGAGCTAGGTTATGTGATGAATGACTTACAGACTGTTCCACATGATAGGAGGGGGTAAGAAGACAGTCCCAGTAGGAGACGGAGATCGTCCAGAAGAAGAAGAGGTGTCCATCTCGTCAGAGACTGCAGGAAAGGTCTACACGTTTTATTTCTGGAAAATAAAGAGATGCCTTCGTTCAGCAACAATGTGTGTTTCTATGTTTCTGTCACTAGATGGTGCCATTGTACACAACATTTACTCACCAGGTCAGTGAATTCAGAAACAGTCTTCAGAGTTGAGTCCTCAAGCTCTAGCCTACAACCCATCATGCATCAGCACAACTAATATAATAATACCTCATCACAACTTCATAATCACAGTACACCTGGATTGTGTTCACAAAGTGTTTCAGGGTAGGAGTGCTGATCTAGGATCAGGTCGCCTCCTGTCCATCAAAATGTATTCAGTTTAATTTAAAAGACCAAACTGATTATTGATCAGCACTCCTTCTATGAGACTTTGTGAATATGAGCCTTTCTGGCATATGCTGGCTAGACAGTACACAGACAATTCAGATAGTCCGACAGACAGAAAGAAGAGTAGATACAGATGGAGTGATTGATAGCAACAGAAATAACGAAGCGGATGGTTAATGTATTGTAAACTTTTGTAAATATTTGACTCACCTCAAATCACACGTGTCAAACCTCAGTTTTAGTGTTGAACCGAATAATATCCTCGGCATTAACTTTCTCTGGTCTGGAGCTGTATTGTTGCGTCATTTGGAACGCTTGAGCGTCATAATCCGTTCACCGCGCCTGCTTGATTGACAGCTAGGGGTTCTCCTGCGCATCAGTGTCCAAAAGTCGATAATGTTTAGCTACTCATAATTGATAGTCATTTATAACTATTTTCACTTGACTTTTATTTCGTGTATTTTTGCCTAAGGTTGTTTTGAATTCTATGTTGTGTGATTTGTCTTTGTATGGGCCTAAAGTTCAATGAAATACAAACAGCAACCATAGCCTACAAACATTTCCCACACAAATACAAATGTGGGTGTTTAGTGAGAACACAAAATAATAACATTACAGCCATAACTGTACAAACAAACAGACGATCACAACTCTCTCCCCACTATTTATTATTTCTGCAGTGAGGATTCACCCCCTTTAGATAATGATGTTTTAATTTATCTACAGAAAAACGTTGTTCTGATCTCAACAAGCAGTAGTAGCAGTTTGCAAATCATAGAGCCAGAGGAATGGCTCTTTCACCGATGCAATTCGGTTCCCGAGGTTCAACAAAAAGATCCGTTCAAAAAGAGCAGTTCGTTCGTGAACGACACATCACCACACTGTAGTTCTCCACCATTTCGTATCGTGAGCTGGAGGAGCGTTCGTCCAACTTCTCATCCAAGTAAATGGCAGAGGCGCATCATCCATCCGCTGAAATCCCAAGGGACTGGGAGGATAGTTCACGATGCAACAAGCGTTTGGGGAGGACATTCATTGTAACGCAATGACTGTTTTTAAATTCTTGAGGGACTCTTGCTCCAGGGGAAATCTCAGCAGTGATGTCTCTGCTGTGCGTCAGAGGTGGGATCTTTTCCTTCTTCACTATGCTTATTATACTGTACATATCGGTCACATTAATGACATTGCACTCAGGAAAGTTTTCTGTAGGCTATTGGGGAGATGCGCATAGCCCGTTGAGTTGTCACGTTCCAGTCCAAACATGACCTGGGATGTGAGAAGGGAGCTATTCTATAACACATGTAGATGACATGTTGTCTTTATATGTAGATTATATTTTGGTTTTATATTTCATATTTGATTGATGATTAGGCCTATAACTTTTGATTCCACTTTGGCAACCTTGCACCATATTGTCCTCTCTTGCTATATCTTAAACTTTATGCCCTTGTGCAGATCTTCTCTCTAAACAATAGTCATGATAGTTTGAATGAGTTGGGTAAACTACACTGTTGTTAGCTTCTCAGTCTGTACTGTACTGTCCCTGGAAGACTCTCCACATAGTTCACCTAGATCCAGTCCACTTTGTACCACTGGTCAACTAATCATCCAAACCTCTGATTAGTGAATCAGGTGTGCTGGTGGTGGAATACATGATATGAACTGGTTAGGGGGAGGACAGGTTTGAGAAGGGAAAGACTAAATTGACTTTTCTGACCAACATCCCATTGACAGCCCATCTGGCCAAAACTTAAAACGGACTCTAACCTTAACCCTAACATGAACCCTGACATGAACCCTAACATTAACCCTAACATTAACCAAACCCTTAAGCCTTAAAGGTAGTCTCATCAGTCATCAGACTGTAGTTTCTCCCTGTGTGTCCAGTAAACCTCCTCTCATCATGGGTGTGATTCAGACTGTAGTTTCTCCCTGTGTGTCCAGTAAACCTCCTCTCATCATGGGTGTGATTCAGCCTGTTGTTTCTCCCTGTGTGTCCAGTAAACCTCCTCTCATCATGGGTGTGATTCAGACTGTAGTTTCTCCCTGTGTGTCCAGTAAACCTCCTCTCATCATGGGTGGGATTCAGACTGTAGTTTCTCCCTGTGTGTCCAGTAAACCTCCTCTCATCGTGGGTGGGATTCAGACTGTAGTTTCTCTCTGTATGTCCAGTAAACCTCCTCTCATCATGGGTGGGATTCAGACTGTAGTTTCTCCCTGTGTGTCCAGTAAACCTCCTCTCATCATGGGTGGGATTCAGACTGTAGTTTCTCCCTGTATGTCCAGTAAACCTCCTCTCATCATGGGTGTGATTCAACCTGAAGCTGGAGAGGCCAGTAGCAACCAGCCCGACCACTTTATTACTAGTTGGGGATGGATAGTATCTCTAGAGGTACAGTAGGGCATTTCCATGTGAAAGGATTGTCTATTAGGTATTTGTTGTGAAATGGTTAGATATTACTTGTTAGATATTACTGCACTGTCAGAACTAGAAGCACAAGCATTTCGCTACAGTCACAATAACATCTACTAACCATGTGTTGTGACGAGTAAAATTAGATTTGATTTGAGCACCAATTATAATGTTCATAAGAGCATGTGTAATTGGGTGTGAAATGAAATCTAAGAGTGTATATTTTTGGTAAATGTAATTCTAGATACATTTTTCAACCAGTGAAGGCTTTGATTTCTGGGTCAACAGATGGAAAAGGGATCTTAGAAAAGATTAGCAGAAAAAGTCTTAAGAGGTCCAATATCAGAACTACATAAAAACAGAATCATGTTGACATAAAGACCCCTGACTACTAATATCAACACTTACATTTGGGTTTGGAGAAATCGTTTTGGTAATATTGTCTTGTGCCTTGTAATTCTGTTACCAAAACCCCACATAACTTCAAGATATTTTCACATTTGTCTTTGTGAGGAGGGGGGATAATGA
>NW_027259517.1:0-29525 GCF_045791955.1 Oncorhynchus clarkii lewisi
GACTCAGGACAACTGAGCTTTGAAGGAATACGCAGATTTAAGGAGGAGTCCGTAATTTGCTTTCTAATAATCATAATCTTTTCCTCAAAGAAGTTCATGAATTTATCACTGCTAAAGTGAAAGTCGTCCTCTCTTGGGGAATGCTGCTTTTTAGTTAGCTTTGCGACAGTATCAAAAAGGAATTTCGGATTGTTCTTATTTTCCTCAATTAAGTTAGAAAAATAGGATGATCGAGCAGCAGTAAGGGCTCTCCGGTACTGCACAGTACTGTCTTTCCAAGCTAGTTGGAAGACTTCCAGTTTGGTGTGGCGCCATTTCCATTCCAATTTTCTGGAAGCTTGCTTCAGAGCTCGGGTATTTTCTGTGTACCAGGGAGCTAGTTTCTTATGAGAAATGTTTTTAGTTTTTAGGGGTGCAACTGCATCTAGGGTATTGCGCAAGGTTATAGTGCGGTGCTGTGTTGTGCCACAGACAGAAGGGGTAACCCAGACATGTCACAGGGGCTATAGAGCTGAAACATCCATTTAGAAAGTTTTCTTACCACCAAATATGGTAGTGAGAGGAAGTCCAGTCGCTGGTAGTGGGAGAGGATGGAACTAGGTGAAACTGGGCCAAGTTGTCATTGATAAAACATCTGATCTCAAAAAATGTTTCTGTTCCCAAAACTAGAATCCGCTATGAACACAGTGCACTCAGTTTTATAAGTTTAAAAGCAGTTTTTTAGTAGGAGTGCAAGGTTGAATTGAGTTTGTGCACATGCACACTTCACAGAGGAGGCATTCCCTAATGGAATACATGCTACAACACGTCAAAAGAATCTCGCTAGCTCGTGCTTGGCTTTGCCCACCTCCTTGCTTGTTCTGCCGATTATGCTTCATTTGCTCCCACTGTAATGTGCTGTGTTGTGCTAGCTGTGTTGTATTATGTTGTGATAGGTGTGCTATGTTATGTTGTGCTAGATTGTGCTGTGTTGGTCTAGCTGTGTTGTGTTGTGCTAGCTGTGTTGTATTATGTTGTGATAGCTGTGCTATGTTATGTTGTGCTAGATTGTGCTGTGTTGGTCTAGCTGTGTTGTGTTGTGCTAGCTGTGTTGTATTATGTTGTGATAGCTGTGCTATGTTATGTTGTGCTAGATTGTGCCGTGTTGGTCTAGCTGTGTTGTGTTGTGCTAGCTGTGTTGTGCTATCTGTGTTGTGATGTGTTGTGCTAGCTGTGTTGTGATGTGTTGTGCTAGCTGTGTTGTGTTATGTTGTGCTTTATTGTGCTGTGTTGAGCTAGCTGTGTTGTGCTATCTGTGTTGTGATGTGTTGTGCTAGCTGTGTTGTGTTGTGCTGTGTTGAGCTAGCTGTGTTGTGTTGTGCTAGCTGTGTTGTGTTGTGCTAGCTGTGTTGTGTTGTGCTTGCTGTGTTGTGCTAGCTGTGTTGTTTTGTGTCATGCTAGCTGTGTTGTGCTAGCTGTGTTGTGCTAGTTGCTTCGTCCCTTTGGCTGGCTGACAGTCCCAGATGTGTGTGTGTTATAATCGTCGTGGCCCATTGGGAAGGAAGTTCTTCACCAGCTGTAGATGCTGACAATGGAGCCCCTCTCATCTCCCCCTTTACTGACGATGAGATGAAACGTGTCTTCACAAGGAAGGGAGCACACGGCATGCACACACACACACACACACACACACACACACACACACACACACACACACACACACACACACACACACACACACGGACCGACACTACAATGGGTGTGTGTTTTTGTGTGTGTACAATAAATGAGTGTTTGTGGATGTCCGTGTGCATAATAATGCTTGCAGTGTGTGATCACAGCACGTATGTGTGTAATTTACTTATTGCCGACACACCGGTCGTCACGTGATGGATAGAACATGGGAATGCGTAGTGTGCTGTTGCCATGGTGATGGGAGAATCGTGACATGGCAGCAGGGGCTGTTTTTGGCTAATTAATGCCGGTTGTTTCTGTTACGCTGTTGTTTTAATGTGTTACAGGAAATACATGAGCTTTGTGTTGGGTTGTATTGTGTTACAGGAAATACATGAGCTTTGTGTTGGGTTGTATTGTGTTACAGGAAATACATGAGCTTTGTGTTGGGTTGTATTGTGTTACAGGAAATACATGAGCTTTGTTTTGGGTTGTATTGTGTTACAGGAAATACATGAGCTTTGTGTTGGGTTGTATTGTGTTACAGGAAATACATGAGCTTTGTTTTGGGTTGTATTGTGTTACAGGAAATACATGAGCTTTGTGTTGGGTTGTATTGTGTTACAGGAAATACATGAGCTTTGTGTTGGGTTGTATTGTGTTACAGGAAATACATGAGCTTTGTTTTGGGTTGTATTGTGTTACAGGAAATACATGAGCTTTGTGTTGGGTTGTATTGTGTTACAGGAAATACATGAGCTTTGTGTTGGGTTGTATTGTGTTACAGGAAATACATGAGCTTTGTGTTGGGTTGTATTGTGTTACAGGAAATACATTAGCTTTGTGTTGGGTTGTATTGTGTTACAGGAAATACATGAGCTTTGTGTTGGGTTGTATTGTGTTACAGGAAATACATGAGCTTTGTGTTGGGTTGTATTGTGTTACAGGAAATACATGAGCTTTGTGTTGGGTTGTATTGTGTTACAGGAAATACATGAGCTTTGTGTTGGGTTGTATTGTGTTACAGAGAAGGTCACGTTCAGGCAGTCTATCTTCCTCACATCTCCATAGGTAGAGGCTCTTTTCTGTTACATCCAGCTGTCAGAGGCAACACTGACAATACAAAACATGGTGTGTGTGTGTGTGTGTGTGAGTGTGTGTGTGTGTGTGAGTGTGTGTGTGTGTGGATGGCTTCTAGCATGCTTCAACCTAGACTTTCTATTTATGGCAATCAGCAATAAAAATAACCAACCTCACACAATCTCTGTCTCTGTCTATCGGCATGACAACAAGGGTGCTGGGGATCACATGTACAGTCACGACCGAAATTATTGGCAACCTTAATAGAGATGAGTAAAAAAAGAGTGTATAAAATAAATTATACAAATACTGAACATGGGGAAATTATATTATTTTATACCAGCACAATTACTCACAGAAAAATGGGGTTTCAATTATTTGAGCCCCTATCTTTTTGAGAAAAATAGTATTCCTTGTTTAAACAAAATATTTTTCTAGAGCAATTGTGTTTGTATAAAACAATATAATTTAGCACTTTTGACCATACAATACAGCTCATTATTTATATGATTTATTAATGCTGTATTTTGTGCTCATCTTTACGAAGGGTGCCAATAATTTTGGTCGTGACTGTATGCAGCTATATGGTGAGCTGGATACAGTGCATTTGGAAAGTATTCAGACCCCTTGACTTTTCGACATTTTGTTACATTATAGCCTTATTCTGAAATGGATTAAATAGTCGTCGTCCCCCCCTCATAAATCTATACACAATACCCCATTATAACAAAGCAAAGATAGGTTTTTAGATGTTTTTGAAAAATAAATAAAGTACTGAAATATCACATTTACTTAAGTATTCAGACCCTTTACTCAGTACTTTGTTGAATCACCGTTGGCAGCGATTACAGCCTCGAGTCTTCTTAGGTATGACACTACAGGCTTGGCACACCTGTATTTGGGGAGTTTCTCCCATCCTTCTCTCCAGATCCTCTCAAACTCTGTCAGGTTGGATGGGGAGCGTCGCTGCACAACTATTTTCAGGTCTCTACAGAGATGTTAGATCGGGTTAAAGTCCAGGCTCACTCCTGCATTGTCTTGGCTGTGTGCTTAGGGTCATTGTCCTGTTGGAAGGTGAACCTTTGCCCCAGTCTGAGGTTCTGAGCGCTGTGGAGCAGGTATTCATTAAGGTTCTCTCTGTGCGTTGCTCCGTTCATCTTTCCCTCGATCCTGACTAGTCTCAGCTGAAAAAGATCCCCACAGCATGATGCTGCCACCACCATGCTTCACCATAGGGATGGTGCCAGGTTTCCTCCAGACGTGACAGTTGGCATTCAAGTTAAAGAATTCAATCTTGGTTTCATCAGACCAGAGAATCTTGTTTCTCATGGTCTGAGAGTCTTTAGGTGCCTTGTGGCAAACTCCAAGCGGGCTGTCATGTGCTTTTTACTGAGGAGTGGCTTCTGTCTGGCCACTCTACCATAAAGGTCTGATTGGTGGAGTGATGCAGAGATGGTTGTCCTTCTGGAAGGTTCTCCCATCTCCACAGAAGAACTCTGGAGATCTGTCAGAGTGACCATTGGGTTCTTGGTCACCTCCCTGACCAAGGCCCTTCTCCACCGATTGCTCAGTTTGGCAGGGAGGCCAGCTCTGGGAAGAGTCTTGGGGGTTCCAAACTTCTTCCATTTAAGAATGATGGAGGCCACTGTGTTCTTGGGGACATTCAATGCTGCATGTTTGTGTAGAGAACTAGCTGAACCCTGTACCCTTCCCCAGATTCATGCCTCAACACCATGTTGTCTCGGAGCTCTACGGACAATTCCTTCGAGCTCATGGCTTGTTTTTTGCTCTGACATGCACTGTCAACTGTGGGACCTTATATAGACAGATGTGTGCCTTTCCAAATCA
Source organism: Oncorhynchus clarkii lewisi (assembly GCF_045791955.1). Classification (NCBI taxonomy): domain Eukaryota; kingdom Metazoa; phylum Chordata; class Actinopteri; order Salmoniformes; family Salmonidae; genus Oncorhynchus; species Oncorhynchus clarkii. Next base: position 4,582 of record NW_027259517.1, read on the forward strand.
TGTCCAATCAATTGAATTTACCTCAGGTGAACTCCAATCGAGTTGTAGAAACATCTCAAGGATGACAATGGAAACAGGATGCACCTGATATAAATATGTATTCAGACCCTTTTTATTTTTAATATATTTACACAAATTATAAAAAACAGTTTAAACTGTTTAAACTATCTGTCTGTCTTTAGAGCTGCATGATTTGTTTCTCTCTATTCATTCTAACTCTGATGCCCAGCGAAGAGGACATTTCAGAGAGAGAGAAAGAGAGTCCTTTTGTCCTTAAAAACGGCAACTACACAATTCTAATGTTGTGTGTGTGCATGCGTGTGGCCATGCATGTGTATGCCTGTATCAGTCTGTGCACCTGAGGGCATGTGTCTGGTGTGTCTGGTGTGTGTGCATGTGTGTGCATGTGTGTGCGTGTGTGTGTATGTAAATGCGTGTAGCTATGCGTCTGTGTGTATATGTGTGCGTGTGTCTGGTGTGTGTCTGTGCTTGTGTGTGTTTGTGTTTGTGGCCTATAGTTGTGATTAATTCACTGGCCATTGTTCCAGAAATAGACTGGCATAGCTATGCCCTGTAGCCCTGTCTATCTGTCTGTCTCTCTCTCTCTCTCTCCCTCTTTTTCTCTCTCTCTCTCTGTCTCTCTCTCTCTCTCTCTCTCTCTCTCTCTCTCTCTCTCCCTCTTTCTTTCTCTCTCTCTCTGTCTCTCTCTTTCTCTCTCTCTCTCTCTCCCTCTTTCTCTCTCTCTCTCTCTCGCTCTCTCTCATTCTTTGTTCCCTTGCTCTGAGGAAAAGAGGAGAGATGCTCTGCTCGTTCAAACCACTTCAGCCGGATAAACGCTCTTCAGTCAGCGTGTTCACAACTAGCCAATACCACTGTGTTATGTAAACTAGTCTATGAAAGAGAGAGAGGAGGAGGAGAGAAAGAGAGAGAGATAGTTTTTACCCATATTACTGTTTTAAAATCACATATTCCAGAACACAGAACATCACAATGGTCTAGAGAACCGTGTTTAATGTACCTTACAGCTGTCGGTTGGGATTGGCTGCTTTAGAGCTGCAGTGTGTTTTGATTGGTCTGTTCTGACTCTGTGCTGACTCACAGAAGAGTGAGAGATAGAGGGGAGGAGGGGGTAAAGTAAGAGAGGGGGGACAGAGAACTGGAGAGGGGAGAGGGGGACAGAGAACTAGAGAGGGGAGAGGGGACAGATAACTAGAGAGGGGGACAGAGAAACAGAGAGGGGAGAGGGGGACAGAGAACTAGAGAAGGGAGAGGGGGACAGAGAACTAGAGAGGGGAGAGGGGGACAGAGAAACAGAGAGGGGAGAGGGGACAGATAACTAGAGAGGGGAGAGGGGACAGATAGATAACTAGAGAGGGGAGAGGGGGACAGAGAAACAGAGAGGGGAGAGGGGGACAGAGAACTAGAGAGGGGAGAGGGGACAGATAACTAGAGAGGGGAGAGGGGGACAGAGAAACAGAGAGGGGAGAGGGGGACAGAGAACTAGAGAGGGGAGAGGGGGACAGAGAAACAGAGGGGAGAGGGGGACAGAGAGGGGAGAGGGGACAGATAACTAGAGAGGGGAGAGGGGGACAGAAAAACAGAGAGGGGAGAGGGGGACAGAGAACTAGAGAGGGGAGAGGGGGACAGAGAACTAGAGAGGGGAGAGGGGGACAGAGAACTAGAGAGGGGAGAGGGGGACAGAGAACTAGAGAGGGGAGAGGGGAGAGGGGGACAGAGAACTAGAGAGGGGAGAGGGGACAGAGAAACAGAGGGGAGAGGGGGACAGAGAACTAGAGAGGGGAGAGGGGGACAGAGAACTAGAGAGGGGAGAGGGGGACAGATAACTAGAGAGGGGAGAGGGGGACAGAGAACTAGAGAGGGGAGAGGGGACAGATAACTAGAGAGGGGAGAGGGGGACAGAGAAACAGAGAGGGGAGAGGGGGACAGAGAACTAGAGAGGGGAGAGGGGGACAGAGAAACAGAGGGGAGAGGGGGACAGAGAGGGGAGAGGGGACAGATAACTAGAGAGGGGAGAGGGGACAGATAACTAGAGAGGGGAGATGGGGACAGAGAAACAGAGAGGCGAGAGGGGGACAGAGAACTAGTGAGGGGAGAGGGGGACAGAGAAACAGAGGGGAGAGGGGGACAGAGAACAGAGAGGGGAGAGGGGGACAGATAACTAGAGAGGGGAGAGGGGGACAGAGAACTAGAGAGGGGAGAGGGGACAGATAACTAGAGAGGGGAGAGGGGGACAGAGAAACAGAGAGGGGAGAGGGGGACAGAGAACTAGAGAGGGGAGAGGGGGACAGAGAACTAGAGAGGGGAGAGGGGGACAGAGAACTAGAGAGGGGAGAGGGGGACAGAGAACTAGAGAGGGGAGAGGGGGACAGAGAACTAGAGAGGGGAGAGGGGGACAGAGAACTAGAGAGGGGAGAGGGGGACAGAGAACTAGAGAGGGGAGAGGGGGACAGAGAACTAGAGAGGGGAGAGGGGGACAGAGAACTAGAGAGGGGAGAGGGGGACAGAGAACTAGAGAGGGGAGAGGGGGACAAAGAACTAGAGAGGGGAGAGGGGGACAGAAAACTAGAGAGGGGAGAGGGGGACAGAGAATTAGAGAGGGGAGAGGGGGACAGAGAAACAGAGAGGGGAGAGGGGACAGATAACTAGAGAGGGGAGAGGGGACAGATAACTAGAGAGGGGAGAGGGGGACAGAGAAACAGAGAGGGGAGAGGGGGACAGAGAACTAGAGAGGGGAGAGGGGACAGATAACTAGAGAGGGGACAGGGGGACAGAGAAACAGAGAGGGGAGTGGGGGACAAAGAACTAGAGAGGGGAGAGGGGGACAGAGAAACGGAGGGGAGAGGGGGACAGAGAGGGGAGAGGGGACAGAGAACTAGAGAGGGGAGAGGGGGACAGAGAAACAGAGGGGAGAGGGGGACAGAGAACTAGAGAGGGGAGAGGGGGACAGAGAACTAGAGAGGGGAGAGGGGAGAGGGGGACAGAGAAACAGAGGGGAGAGGGGGACAGAGAACTAGAGAGGGGAGAGGGGACAGAGAACTAGAGAGGGGAGAGGGGGACAGAGAACTAGAGAGGGGAGAGGGGGACAGATAACTAGAGAGGGGAGAGGGGGACAGATAACTAGAGAGGGGAGAGGGGGACAGAGAACTAGAGAGGGGAGAGGGGGACAGAGAAATAGAGAGGGGAGAGGGGGACAGAGAAACAGAGAGGGGAGAGTGGGACAGAGAACTAGAGAGTGGAGAGGGGGACAGATAACTAGAGAGGGGAGAGGGGGACAGAGAACTAGAGTGGGGAGAGGGGGACAGAGAAACAGAGGGGAGAGGGGGACAGAGAACTAGAGAGGGGAGAGGGGGACAGAGAACTAGAGAGGGGAGAGGGGGACAGAGAACTAGAGAGCGGAGAGGGGACAGATAACTAGAGAGGGGAGAGGGACAGAGAAACAGAGAGGGGAGAGGGGGACAGAGAACTAGAGAGGGGAGAGGGGGACAGAGAAACAGAGGGGAGAGGGGGACAGAGAGGGGAGAGGGGACAGATAACTCGAGCGGGGAGTGGGACAGATAACTAGAGAGGGGAGATGGGGACAGAGAAACAGAGAGGGGAGATGGGGACAGAGAAACAGAGAGGGGAGAGGGGGACAGAGAAACAGAGGGGAGATGGGGACAGAGAACTAGAGAGGGGAGAGGGGGACAGAGAACTAGAGAGGGGAGAGGGGGACAGATAACTAGAGAGGGGAGAGGGGTCAGATAACTAGAGAGGGGAGAGGGGGACAGAGAAACAGAGAGGGGAGAGGGGGACAGAGAACTAGAGAGGGGAGAGGGGGACAGATAACTAGAGAGGGGAGAGGGGGACAGAGAACTAGAGAGGGGAGAAGGGGACAGAGAACTAGAGAGGGGAGAGGGGGACAGAGAACTAGAGAGGGGAGAGGGGGACAGAGAACTAGAGAGGGGAGAGGGGGACAGATAACTAGAGAGGGGAGAGGGGGACAGAGAACTAGAGAGGGGAGAGGGGGACAGAGAACTAGAGAGGGGAGAGGGGGACAGAGAACTAGAGAGGGGAGAGGGGAACAGAGAACTAGAAAGGGGAGAAGGGGACAGAGAACTAGAGAGGGGAGCGGGGGACAGAGAACTGGAGAGGGGACAGATAACTAGAGAGGGGAGAGGGAACAGATAACTAGAGAGGGGAGAGGGGACAGATAACTAGAGAGGGGAGAGGGGGACAGAGAAACAGAGAGGGGAGAGGGGACAGATAACTAGAGAGGGGAGAGGGGGACAGAGAAACAGAGAGGGGAGAGGGGGACAGAGAAACAGAGAGGGGAGAGGGGGACAGAGAACTAGAGAGGAGAGAGGGGAACAGAGAAACAGAGAGGGGAGAGTGGGACAGAGAAACAGAGAGGGGAGAGGGGGACAGAGAAACAGAGAGGGGAGAGGGGGACAGAGAACTAGAGAGGAGAGAGGGGACAGAGAAACAGAGAGGGGAGAGGGGGACAGAGAACTAGAGAGGGGAGAGGGGGACAGATAACTAGAGAGGAGAGAGGGGGACAGAGAACTAGAGAGGGGAGAGGGGGACAGAGAAACAGAGGGGAGAGGGGGACAGAGAACTAGAGAGGGGAGAGGGGGACAGAGAACTAGAGAGGGGAGAGGGGGACAGAGAACTAGAGAGCGGAGAGGGGACAGATAACTAGAGAGGGGAGAGGGACAGAGAAACAGAGAGGGGAGAGGGGGACAGAGAACTAGAGAGGGGAGAGGGGGACAGAGAAACAGAGGGGAGAGGGGGACAGAGAGGGGAGAGGGGACAGATAACTAGAGAGGGGAGAGGGACAGATAACTAGAGAGGGGAGATGGGGACAGAGAAACAGAGAGGGGAGAGGGGGACAGAGAAACAGAGGGGAGATGGGGACAGAGAACTAGAGAGGGGAGAGGGGGACAGAGAACTAGAGAGGGGAGAGGGGGACAGATAACTAGAGAGGGGAGAGGGGGACAGAGAACTAGAGAGGGGAGAGGGGTCAGATAACTAGAGAGGGGAGAGGGGGACAGAGAAACAGAGAGGGGAGAGGGGGACAGAGAACTAGAGAGGGGAGAGGGGGACAGATAACTAGAGAGGGGAGAGGGGGACAGAGAACTAGAGAGGGGAGAAGGGGACAGAGAACTAGAGAGGGGAGAGGGGGACAGAGAACTAGAGAGGGGAGAGGGGGACAGAGAACTAGAGAGGGGAGAGGGGGACAGATAACTAGAGAGGAGAGAGGAGGACAGAGAACGAGAGAGGGGAGAGGGGGACAGAGAACTAGAGAGGGGAGAGGGGGACAGAGAACTAGAGAGGGGAGAGGGGGACAGAGAACTAGAAAGGGGAGAAGGGGACAGAGAACTAGAGAGGGGAGCGGGGGACAGAGAACTGGAGAGGGGACAGATAACTAGAGAGGGGAGAGGGAACAGATAACTAGAGAGGGGAGAGGGGACAGATAACTAGAGAGGGGAGAGGGGGACAGAGAAACAGAGAGGGGAGAGGGGACAGATAACTAGAGAGGGGAGAGGGGGACAGAGAAACAGAGAGGGGAGAGGGGGACAGAGAAACAGAGAGGGGAGAGGGGGACAGAGAACTAGAGAGGAGAGAGGGGACAGAGAAACAGAGAGGGGAGAGGGGGACAGAGAACTAGAGAGGGGAGAGGGGGACAGATAACTAGAGAGGAGAGAGGAGGACAGAGAACTAGAGAGGGGAGAGGGGGACAGAGAAACAGAGAGGGGAGAGGGGGACAGAGAAACAGAGGGGAGAGGGGGACAGAGAGGGGAGAGGGGACAGAGAAACAGAGAGGGGAGAGGGGGACAGAGAAACAGAGGGGAGAGGGGGACAGAGAAACAGAGAGGGGAGAGGGGGACAGAGAACTAGAGAGGGGAGAGGGGGACAGAGAAACAGAGGGGAGAGGGGGACAGAGAAACAGAGGGGAGAGGGGGACAGAGAAACAGAGGGGAGAGGGGGACAGATAACTAGAGAGGGGAGAGGGGGACAGAGAAACAGAGAGGGGAGAGGGGGACAGAGAAAAAGAGAGGGGAGAGGGGGACAGAGAACTAGAGAGGGGAGAGGGGGACAGAGAACTAGAGAGGGGAGAGGGGGACAGAGAAACAGAGAGGGAGTCCATTTTGTACAATGAGAGAAAGATCAAAGTACAACACATTAACTTCTCTCTACTTCTCCATCTCTTTCTATCTATCTCCCCTCACTCTTTCCTCATAACATCTGGCAATCTGTCCATCTCTGTAGCAGTGTGATCAGAACTAGCCAATACCAATCTGTCCATCTCTATAGCAGTGTGATCAGAACTAGCCAATACCAATCTGTCCATCTCTATAGCAGTGTGATCAGAACTAGCCAATACCAATCTGTCCATCTCTATAGCAGTGTGATCAGAACTAGCCAATACCAATCTGTCCATCTCTATAGCAGTGTTATCAGAACTAGCCAATACCAATCTGTCCATCTCTATAACAGTGTGATCAGAACTAGCCAATACCAATCTGTCCATCTCTATAACAGTGTGATCAGAACTAGCCTATACCAATCTGTCCATCTCTGTAGCAGTGTGATCAGAACTAGCCAATACCAATATGTCCATCTCTATAGCAGTGTGATCAGAACTAGCCAATACCAATCTGTCCATCTCTATAACAGTGTGATCAGAACTAGCCAATACCAATCTGTCCATCTCTATAACAGTGTGATCAGAACTAGCCAATACCAATCTGTCCATCTCTGTAGCAGTGTGATCAGAACTAGCCAATACCAATCTGTCCATCTCTATAGCAGTGTTATCAGAACTAGCCAATACCAATCTGTCCATCTCTATAACAGTGTGATCAGAACTAGCCAATACCAATCTGTCCATCTCTGTAGCAGTGTGATCAGAACTAGCCTATACCAATCTGTCCATCTCTATAACAGTGTGATCAGAACTAGCCAATACCAATCTGTCCATCTCTGTAGCAGTGTGATCAGAACTAGCCAATACCAATCTGTCCATCTCTATAACAGTGTGATCAGAACTAGCCAATACCAATCTGTCCATCTCTGTAGCAGTGTGATCAGAACTAGCCAATACCAATCTGTCCATCTCTGTAGCAGTGTGATCAGAACTAGCCAATACCAATCTGTCCATCTCTGTAGCAGTGTGATCAGAACTAGCCAATACCAATCTGTCCATCTCTATAACAGTGTGATCAGAACTAGCCAATACCAATCTGTCCATTTCTGTAGCAGTGTGATCAGAACTAGCCAATACCAATCTGTCCATCTCTGTAGCAGTGTGATCAGAATAGCACACCTTTGCCCTCACGTTTTCCTCGCTCTCTCTTCCTCCCCCTCTTCACTCTCTCTCTGCTCTCGCTCTCTCTCATTGCCAAGGTTACCCACATTAGTGTGCTGGCATGTGCTCAGTGCCATAAGTAACCGTGGAGATGAGATACTGAAGTGGATCATTAGAGATGATGTGTGTTTGTGTGTTGTGTGTCAGACTTACAATGGAGTGTGTTTGAAGTGTGATGATCAAATTTAAATCCCAGCTATAATAATATACTTATAATTACACCTGCTCTTTCCATGACACAGACTGACCAGGTGGATCCAGGTGGAGGCTATGGTCCCTTATTGATGACACTTGTTAAATCCTCTTCAATCAGTGTAAATGAAGGGAAGGTGACAGGTTAAAGAAGGATGTTAAGCTTTGAGACAATTGAGACATGGATTGTGTATGTGTGCCATTCAGAGGGTGAATGGGCAAGACAAAATATTTAAGTGCCTTTGAACAGGGTATGGCAGAAGGTGCCAGGTGCAGCGGTTTGTGTCAAGAACTGCAACGCTGCTGGGTTTTTCACGCTCAACAGTTCCTTGTGTGTAATAAGAATGGTCCACCACCCAAAGGACATCCAGTCAACTTGACACAACTGTGGGAAGCATTGGAGTCAACATGGGCCAGCATCCCTGTGGAACACTTTCGAGACCTTGTAGAGTCCATACCCCGACAAACTGAGGAAGTTCTGAGAGAGGGGGGGGGGGGGGGGGAACACAATATCAGGTGTTCCTAGTGTTTAGTATACTCAGTGTATAGGTCTGTTTTGTCATGTTACTAACTCCAACAGCGTTCAGCTCAGCCCTATACTGAAACAGTGTTCAACTGATATCTCTCTCTCTCTGCTTCTCCCTCTACTCTCTGCTTCTCCATCCTTCAGCTGCGTATAGGTATCCATACAGGCTCAGTGTTGGCGGGGGTGGTTGGGGTGAGGATGCCCAGGTACTGTCTGTTTGGCAACAATGTCACACTGGCCAGCAAGTTTGAGTCTGGGAGCCACCCTCGATGCATCAACGTCAGCCCAACCACATACTGGTGAGTACACCTGTGTGTGTGTGTGTGTGTGTGTGTGTGTGTGTGTGTGTGTGTGTGTGTGTGTGTGTGTGTGTGTGTGTGTGTGTGTGTGTGTGTGTGTGTGTGTGTGTGTGTGTGTGTGTGTATGTGTGAGGGGGGAGAATGAATGGCAATAGAGCAGCTTTCAGTCTCTAAGGACATTTGAGTAAGAAACAGTCACTGCATTTGTGATACGTCATAAACACACGACCGCAAGCACACACACACACACCCACGCACACTCACACACACACACACACGCACACGTACACACACACACACACACACAGTGACTGATGTTGAGTCAAACGCTGCCTGTGGAGGCACTTTGTGATGAGAACTGATCATAGTGTTCTCTCCCTCTCTCCCTCTCTTTCCCCTCTCTCCCTGTCTATGGTGTCCCTTATGTGAGTCAGTGAGTCAAAAGCGTTGCCTTGGAAACCTCTCTGTTTTTGCAGTCAAGGATGTTCTCTTCTCAGAATCACAAATTATTTGCACGACACAGAGGGCTAATTGTTGCAGATTTAAACCAACCTGTGTGTGTGTGTGTGTGTGTGTGTGTGTGTGAATGGTGATGAATAAATCCAGTGTGTGTTCTGCCTTCTCTGCTAATATCTCTGTGGACTCAGCATATGTACACACTGTGTAATTGCTTGCTTGCTTGTGTGTGTGTGTGTGTGTGTGTGTGTGTGTGTGTGTGTGTGTGTGTGTGTGTGTGTGTGTGTGTGTGTGTGTGTGTGTGTGTGTGTGTGTGTGTGTGTGTGTGTGTGTGTGTGTGTGTGTGTGTGTGTGTGTGTGTGTGTGTGTGTGTGTGTGTGTGTGTGTGTGTGTACAGATACCCCCCTGCAGCACAAACACACAACTGTAGCTTGTGAATAATGCCTGGGTTTGTGATTGGCCTTATCTCATTCTGAACAGGGCTACATCACTCCCTGGAGAGTCACTGCTGTTTGGAGAAATAGCCAAATCCCACTCTGCAGCCAAATATAACACACAGTCATCATGTGTTTTCAAATCTCTCTCCTCTTTCTTTCCCTCTCTCCAGGCTGCTGAAAGACGATTGCTCCTTCTCTTTTGTCCCTCGTTCCCGGTTGGAGCTTCCTGATAATTTTCCGAAGGAGATCCCGGGAACATGCTACTTCCTGGAGGGAGGGACTTCCCATAGCCACACCTCCCTGACAAGCTCCCGTTCCGCCCCCCCAGAGCCCATGAGGAAAGTGTCTTACAGCATCGGCACCATGTTCCTGCGAGAGACCAGTCTATAGGCTCCCAAAACACAGACACACACACTGCATCAACACACACACACACACACACACTGCATCAACACACACACACACACTGCATCAACACACACACACACACACACACACACACTGCATCAACACACACACACACACACTGCATCAACACACACACACACACACACACACACACACACACACACACACACACACACACACACACACACACACACACACACACACACACACACACACACACACACACACACACACACACTGCATCAACACACACACACATTGCATCAACATACACACACAACTCTAAACCTATAGCCCAAACCCTACCCCATGTTTAAATAGGAGACTTATAGAGATGACAATACCCTCCTACCCCAAACCAGGACGCAGTCCTCTTAACAACCTCCCTCGCTTTTCCATCTAGAAACAGACACTCCTCGCTTCACCAACTACAACCGGTTGTTACCAAGGGCAACCTCCCTTTACCCTGCAACCCCACCACAAACCAGACTTTGAAGGTTGAGAGAAGAGGAGGGAAAACATCAAAATCAACAGAAACAATATAATAGAATAATCTAGCAAGTTCAAAACTTAACTAAAGCCTTCTGCTTGTAGAACACGGTGTACTGTAACCATGGATACCACGGCTGTCTGTCAGTCTGGGCATGGCAGGTACTGTGTTATTATCAACAACGCTCACAACTCAGTGCCTTCTTCACTAGAACACTCCAGACATACACTCTCAAACCCCCAACATGGGAGCTGGCTGAACACACAGGGAAATGGAACGAGGTCTGCAGCTCTGATACTCCCCACAGTGATGTGTGTGACTCTCCCAAATCAGTCACTGTGGGGAGTCTATGTTGTTTCGGTCCAGCTAGCAGCTGAACCACTGAGATGTTCGGACATTTTCTCTTTCAGTTAGCTGAATGCATCCACCTCCCAGCCCATCTGTCAACACTAAACCATGGACATGAGCAAACAGCACGTAAATCCATCCACCCCCCTCCCCTCCATCCACCAACTCTAATAACCGAGGTGTGGATAGGAAGGGGGGGGGGGGGGGTCTCTATGTCATTCCAGATCTCTACGTCATTCTATGTTTTTAGAGCATTAACCTTGGGATCCTATCTCTGTCACCACTCTAGTCCCCAACCTCATTTCTCTCTCACACACACAAGCACACATGTTACAAGTAAGAAATGGCCCGCTTCAATCAAATCCAATTCTAAACATATTTGTGCTGGAAGTGGTTTTTGATGTACTTGATTTAGCTGTGAGGTTAAACGATTAAAGATAAAAAATTAAACAAAATAATCAATCAGTCAGTCACCCCATTGAGACTATGTTCCAACAGCATCATAATCAAACATTCCATCCCATGTTGGAGTTCTACACCAACAGCATCATAATCAAATGTTCCATCCCATGTTGGAGTTCTACACCAACAGCATCATAATCAAATGTTCCATCCCATGTTGGAGTTCTACACCAACAGCATCATAATCAAATGTTCCATCCCATGTTGGAGTTCTACACCAACAGCATCATAATCAAATGTTCCATCCCATGTTGGAGTTCTACACCAACAGCATCATAATCAAACATTCCATCCCACATTGGAGTTCTACACCAACAGCATCATAATCAAACATTCCATCCCATGTTGGAGTTCTACACCAACAGCATCATAATCATATGTTCCATCCCATGTTGGAGTTCTACACCAACAGCATCATAATGAAATGTTCCATCCCATGTTGGAGTTCTACACCAACAGCATCATAATCAAATGTTCCATCCCATGTTGGAGTTCTACACCAACAGCATCATAATCAAACATTCCATCCCACATTGGAGTTCTACACCAACAGCATCATAATCAAACATTCCATCCCATGTTGGAGTTCTACACCAACAGCATCATAATCAAACATTCCATCCCATGTTGGAGTTCTACACCAACAGCATCATAATCATATGTTCCATCCCATGTTGGAGTTCTACACCAACAGCATCATAATGAAATGTTCCATCCCATGTTGGAGTTCTACACCAACAGCATCATAATCAAATGTTCCATCCCATGTTGGAGTTCTACACCAACAGCATCATAATCAAATGTTCCATCCCATGTTGGAGTTCTACACCAACAGCATCATAATCAAATGTTCCATCCCATGTTGGAGTTCTACACCAACAGCATCCTAATCAAATGTTCCATCCCATGTTGGAGTTCTACACCAACAGCATCATAATCAAACGTTCCATCCCATGTTGGAGTTCTACACCAACATCATAATAATCAAACGTTCCATCCCACGTTGGAGTTCTACACCAACAGCATCATAATCAAATGTTCCATCCCACGTTGGAGTTCTATACCAACAGCATCATAATCAAATGTTCCATCCCACGTTGGAGTTCTACACCAACGGCATCATAATCAAATGTTCCATCCCATGTTGGAGTTCTACACCAACAGCATCATAATCAAATGTTCCATCCCATGTTGGAGTTCTACACCAACAGCATCATAATGAAATGTTCCATCCCATGTTGGAGTTCTACACCAACAGCATCATAATCAAATGTTCCATCCCATGTTGGAGTTCTACACCAACAGCATCATAATCAAACATTCCATCCCACATTGGAGTTCTACACCAACAGCATCATAATCAAACATTCCATCCCATGTTGGAGTTCTACACCAACAGCATCATAATCAAACATTCCATCCCATGTTGGAGTTCTACACCAACAGCATCATAATCATATGTTCCATCCCATGTTGGAGTTCTACACCAACAGCATCATAATGAAATGTTCCATCCCATGTTGGAGTTCTACACCAACAGCATCATAATCCAATGTTCCATCCCATGTTGGAGTTCTACACCAACAGCATCATAATCAAATGTTCCATCCCATGTTGGAGTTCTACACCAACAGCATCATAATCAAATGTTCCATCCCATGTTGGAGTTCTACACCAACAGCATCCTAATCAAATGTTCCATCCCATGTTGGAGTTCTACACCAACAGCATCATAATCAAACGTTCCATCCCATGTTGGAGTTCTACACCAACATCATCATAATCAAACGTTCCATCCCACGTTGGAGTTCTACACCAACAGCATCATAATCAAATGTTCCATCCCACGTTGGAGTTCTATACCAACAGCATCATAATCAAATGTTCCATCCCACGTTGGAGTTCTACACCAACGGCATCATAATAAAATGTTCCATCCCATGTTGGAGTTCTACACCAACAGCATCATAATCAAATGTTCCATCCCACGTTGGAGTTCTACACCAACAGCATCATAATGAAATGTTCCATCCCATGTTGGAGTTGTACACCAACAGCATCATAATGAAATGTTCCATCCCATGTTGGAGTTCTACACCAACATCATCATAATCAAACGTTCCATCCCACGTTGGAGTTCTACACCAACAGCATCATAATCAAATGTTCCATCCCACGTTGGAGTTCTATACCAACAGCATCATAATCAAATGTTCCATCCCACGTTGGAGTTCTACACCAACGGCATCATAATCAAATGTTCCATCCCATGTTGGAGTTCTACACCAACAGCATAATAATCAAATGTTCCATCCCACGTTGGAGTTCTACACCAACAGCATCATAATGAAATGTTCCATCCCATGTTGGAGTTGTACACCAACAGCATCATAATGAAATGTTCCATCCCAATGTTGGAGTTGTACACCAACAGCATCATAATGAAATGTTCCATCCCATGTTGGAGTTGTACACCAACAGCATCATAATGAAATGTTCCAACCCACGTTGGAGTTCTACACCAACAGCATCATAATCAAATGTTCCATCCCATGTTGGAGTTCTACACCAACAGCATCATAATGAAATGTTCCATCCCATGTTGGAGTTGTACACCAACAGCATCATAATGAAATGTTCCATCCCATGTTGGAGTTCTACACCAACAGCATCATAATCAAATGTTCCATCCCATGTTGGAGTTCTACACCAACAGCATCATAATCAAATGTTCCATCCCACGTTGGAGTTCTACACCAACAGCATCATAATCAAATGTTCCATCCCACGTTGGAGTTCTACACCAAAGAACTTCGCCATGTAAGATAACCTGTAAAAACACAAGTGTGTGTGCGTGTGTCCGAGCGAGCGAGAAGTAAGTGTAAGATAACCTGTGGATCTGTTATTGCATTAAACTCTGTACAAAATAACTTGTATGTAAAAAGGCCTATATCTATATTAAATATGTACAATTTAGAAATATTTAATAATTCAACAGAAAATATTCCATTTTAAAGATCATTCTATGTTGTACTTGTTGGTATTATTCACAAGTTTAGATGAGTACATTCACATTTCTGTTGACTTTTTTCTTTTTTTGGTGAAAGGATTTGACATGTCTGAGTCGTCTGTTATCTAGGCCTATAAATAACATTACTGATATATATCTGGTTGGAAACACGTTGAAATCTGTTGAATGACTGAGTTGTAAGGCACATCCTCTGTCAAATAAGTTGTCAATAAAAATCACCAGATATGTTTAAAAATGAAGAATGTGTTCAGTTTATTATGTTCATCACATGATGGACAGGGGTACAGCCATTGATGGGCCTGGGAGGGTATAGACCCACCCACTGGGGAGCCAGGGCCAGCCAATCAGAATGAGTTTTTCCCCATAAAAGGGCTTCATTACAGACAGAAATACTTCTCAGTTTCATCAGCTGTCCGGGTGGCTGGTCTCAGATGATCCCACAGGTGAAGAAGCCGGATGTGGAGGTCCTTGGCTGGCGGGGTTACACGTGGCCGATTGGACGTACTGACAAATTATCAAAACAATGATGTATAATAGAGAAATGAACATGACATGTTCTGGCAACAGCTCTGGTGGACATTCCTGCATTCAGCATGACAATTACACACTCCCTCAAAACATCTGTGGCATTGTGTTGTGTGACCAAAATGCACATTTTAGAAGGGCCTTTCATTGTCACCAGCACAAGGTGCACCTGTGTAATGATCATGCTTTTTTAATCAGCTTCTTGATATGTCACACCTGTCAGGTGGATGGATTATCTTGGCATTGGAGAAATGCTCCCAATCAGGGGTGTAAACAAATTTGTGCACAAAATTTCTGCGAAATAAGCTTTATGTGCGTATGGAAAATCACTGGGATCTTTTATTTCAGCTCATGAAACGTGACCAACACTTTACATGTTGTGTTTATATTTGTGTTTAGTATAGCTAAACAGGAAATCAGACGTTCACGCATTCACACAGACACACACTCACACAGACATACACACACCATGTTTCCTCTGTGACTGACAGAACACGCTGTTTCATTGTTGATAACCACACCCCTCTGATATATAGTGCAGAACCACACCCATCTGATATATAGTGCAGAACCACACCCATCTGATATATAGTGCAGAACCACACCCATCTGATATATAGTGCAGAACCACACCCATCTGATATATAGTGCAGAACCACACCCCTCTGATATATAGTGCAGAACCACACCCCTCTGATATATAGTGCAGAACCACACCCATCTGATATATAGTGCAGAACCACACCCCTCTGATATATAGTGCAGAACCACACCCATCTGATATATAGTGCAGAACCACACCCCTCTGATATATAGTGCAGAAACACACCCATCTGATATATAGTGCAGAACCACACCCCTCTGATATATAGTGCAGAACCACACCCATCTGATATATAGTGCAGAACCACACCCCTCTGATATATAGTGCAGAACCACACCCATCTGAAATATAGTGCAGAACCACACCCCTCTGATATATAGTGCAGAACCACACCCCTCTGAAATATAGTGCAGAACCACACCCATCTGATATATAGTGCAGAACCACACCCCTCTGATATATAGTGCAGAACCACACCCATCTGATATATAGTGCAGAACCACACCCCTCTGATATATAGTGCAGAACCACACCCATCTGATATATAGTGCAGAACCACACCCCTCTGATATATAGTGCAGAACCACACCCATCTGATATATAGTGCAGAACCACACCCCTCTGATATATAGTGCAGAACCACACCCCTCTGATATATAGTGCAGAACCACACCCCTCTGAAATATAGTGCAGAACCACACCGCTCTGATATATAGTGCAGAACCACACCCATCTGATATATAGTGCAGAACCACACCCCTCTGAAATATAGTGCAGAACCACACCGCTCTGATATATAGTGCAGAACCACACCCATCTGATATATAGTGCAGAACCACACCCCTCTGATATATAGTGCAGAACCACACCCCTCTGATATATAGTGCAGAACCACACCCATCTGATATATAGTGCAGAACCACACCCATCTGAAATATAGTGCAGAACCACACCGCTCTGATATATAGTGCAGAACCACACCCATCTGAAATATAGTGCAGAACCACACCCATCTGAAATATAGTGCAGAACCACACCCCTCTGATATATAGTGCAGAACCACACCCATCTGATATATAGTGCAGAACCACACCCCTCTGATATATAGTGCAGAACCACACCCCTCTGATATATAGTGCAGAACCACACCCCTCTGAAATATAGTGCAGAACCACACCGCTCTGATATATAGTGCAGAACCACACCCATCTGATATATAGTGCAGAACCACACCCCTCTGATATATAGTGCAGAACCACACCCATCTGATATATAGTGCAGAACCACACCCATCTGATATATAGTGCAGAACCACACCCCTCTGATATATAGTGCAGAACCACACCCATCTGATATATAGTGCAGAACCACACCCCTCTGATATATAGTGCAGAACCACACCCATCTGATATATAGTGCAGAACCACACCCCTCTGATATATAGTGCAGAACCACACCCCTCTGATATATAGTGCAGAACCACACCCCTCTGAAATATAGTGCAGAACCACACCGCTCTGATATATAGTGCAGAACCACACCCATCTGATATATAGTGCAGAACCACACCCCTCTGAAATATAGTGCAGAACCACACCGCTCTGATATATAGTGCAGAACCACACCCATCTGATATATAGTGCAGAACCACACCCCTCTGATATATAGTGCAGAACCACACCCCTCTGATATATAGTGCAGAACCACACCCATCTGATATATAGTGCAGAACCACACCCATCTGAAATATAGTGCAGAACCACACCGCTCTGATATATAGTGCAGAACCACACCCATCTGAAATATAGTGCAGAACCACACCCATCTGAAATATAGTGCAGAACCACACCCCTCTGATATATAGTGCAGAACCACACCCATCTGATATATAGTGCAGAACCACACCCCTCTGATATATAGTGCAGAACCACACCCCTCTGATATATAGTGCAGAACCACACCCCTCTGAAATATAGTGCAGAACCACACCGCTCTGATATATAGTGCAGAACCACACCCATCTGATATATAGTGCAGAACCACACCCCTCTGAAATATAGTGCAGAACCACACCGCTCTGATATATAGTGCAGAACCACACCCATCTGATATATAGTGCAGAACCACACCCCTCTGATATATAGTGCAGAACCACACCCATCTGATATATAGTGCAGAACCACACCCATCTGATATATAGTGCAGAACCACACCCATCTGAAATATAGTGCAGAACCACACCGCTCTGATATATAGTGCAGAACCACACCCATCTGAAATATAGTGCAGAACCACACCCATCTGAAATATAGTGCAGAACCACACCCCTCTGATATATAGTGCAGAACCACACCCCTCTGAAATATAGTGCAGAACCACACCGCTCTGATATATTGTGCAGAACCACACCCATCTGATATATAGTGCAGAACCACACCCATCTGAAATATAGTGCAGAACCACACCGCTCTGATATATAGTGCAGAACCACACCCATCTGAAATATAGTGCAGAACCACACCCATCTGAAATATAGTGCAGAACCACACCCCTCTGATATATAGTGCAGAACCACACCCCTCTGATATATAGTGCAGAACCACACCCATCTGAAATATAGTGCAGAACCACACTCATCTCTCTGTCACACACACTTTTGCATGTGCACATACAGGATCGCTGATAACATGATAGTATGATGTTAGCCCACTAGGACCTGGCTTGTCACCTGTTGTTTTCTATCAATGCAGATGGAGGAATGGAGACAAGGAGAGGAAGCCCGTTTACACCGTGCAGTCAGTGTCTGCTCCGTGATGGTGAGGTTGACCTGAGAGTCGTGACCTTGGTGAGCCAGATGCTAGATCAGATATAGCTCATCCTAAAACACAAACAACACTACATTACAAAGATACCTTTTTGCATACACACACGCACCTGCATACATTTTCACCTATTTTTTTTCTCCCCCTGCCGTTGCCTCTCAGGCCTTATGAGTCACTGTCTCTCAGGCCTTATGAGTCACTGTCTCTCAGGCCTTATGAGTCACTGTCTCTCAGGCCTTATGAGTCACTGTCTCTCAGGCCTTATGAGTCACTGCCTCTCAGGCCTTATGAGTCACTGCCTTTCAGGCCTTATGAGTCACTGTCTCTCAGGCCTTATGAGTCACTGTCTCTCAGGCCTTATGAGTCACTGCTTTTCAGGCCTTATGAGTCACTGCCTCTCAGGCCTTATGAGTCTCTGTCTCTCAGGGCTTATGAGTCTCTGTCTCTCAGGCCTTATGAGTCTCTGTCTCTCAGGCCTTATGAGTCACTGCCTTTCAGGCCTTATGAGTCACTGCCTTTCAGGCCTTATGAGTCACTGCCTCTCAGGCCTTATGAGTCACTGCCTCTCAGGCCTTATGAGTCACTGCCTTTCAGGCCTTATGAGTCACTGTCTCTCAGGCCTTATGAGTCTCTGTCTCTCAGGCCTTATGAGTCTCTGTCTCTCAGGCCTTATGAGTCACTGCTTTTCAGGCCTTATGAGTCACTGCCTCTCAGGCCTTATGAGTCTCTGTCTCTCAGGGCTTATGAGTCTCTGTCTCTCAGGCCTTATGAGTCACTGCCTTTCAGGCCTTATGAGTCACTGTCTCTCAGGCCTTATGAGTCTCTGTCTCTCAGGCCTTATGAGTCACTGCCTTTCAGGCCTTATGAGTCACTGTCTCTCAGGCCTTATGAGTCTCTGTCTCTCAGGCCTTATGAGTCACTGCCTTTCAGGCCTTATGAGTCTCTGTCTCTCAGGCCTTATGAGTCTCTGTCTCTCAGGCCTTATGAGTCACTGCCTTTCAGGCCTTATGAGTCACTGCCTTTCAGGCCTTATGAGTCACTGCCTCTCAGGCCTTATGAGTCACTGCCTCTCAGGCCTTATGAGTCACTGCCTTTCAGGCCTTATGAGTCACTGTCTCTCAGGCCTTATGAGTCTCTGTCTCTCAGGCCTTATGAGTCACTGTCTCTCAGGACTTATGAGTCACTGCCTTTCAGGCCTTATGAGTCACTGCCTCTCAGGCCTTATGAGTCACTGCCTCTCAGGCCTTATGAGTCACTGCCTTTCAGGCCTTATGAGTCACTGTCTCTCAGGCCTTATGAGTCTCTGTCTCTCAGGCCTTATGAGTCACTGTCTCTCAGGACTTATGAGTCACTGCCTCTCAGGCCTTATGAGTCACTGCCTTTCAGGCCTTATGAGTCACTGTCTCTCAGGCCTTATGAGTCTCTGTCTCTCAGGCCTTATGAGTCACTGTCTCTCAGGCCTTATGAGTCTCTGTCTCTCAGGCGTTATGAGTCACTGCCTCTCAGGCCTTATGAGTCACTGCCTTTCAGGCCTTATGAGTCACTGTCTCTCAGGCCTTATGAGTCTCTGTCTCTCAGGCCTTATGAGTCACTGTCTCTCAGGCCTTATGAGTCTCTGTCTCTCAGGCCTTATGAGTCACTGCCTTTCAGGCCTTATGAGTCACTGCCTCTCAGGCCTTATGAGTCTCTGTCTCTCAGGCCATATGAGTCTCTGTCTCTCAGGCCTTATGAGTCACTGCCTCTCAGGCCTTATGAGTCACTGCCTTTCAGGCCTTATGAGTCACTGCCTCTCAGGCCTTATGAGTCTCTGTCTCTCAGGCCTTATGAGTCTCTGTCTCTCAGGCCTTATGAGTCTCTGTCTCTCAGGCCTTATGAGTCTCTGTCTCTCAGGCCTTATGAGTCTCTGTCTCTCAGGCCTTATGAGTCTCTGTCTCTCAGGCCTTATGAGTCTCTGTCTCTCAGGCCTTATGAGTCACTGACTCTCTGCCTCTCAGGCCTTATGAGTCTCTGTCTCTCAGGGCTTATGAGTCTCTGTCTCTCAGGCCTTATGAGTCACTGTCTCTCAGGCCTTATGAGTCTCTGTCTCTCAGGCCTTATGAGTCTCTGTCTCTCAGGCCTTATGAGTCTCTGTCTCTCAGGCCTTATGAGTCACTGACTCTCTGTCTCTCGGGCCTTATGAGTATCTGTCATTTGTAGACAACATGTGATGCATACACACGCACGCACACCCACATATTCTAACTAACACCTGTGCCCTCCTCACCCTTCTACCGCTCTCTCCCCCTCCTACCTTCTCTCCCCATCACCTCTCCCTCTTCTACCTTCTCTCCCATCACCTCTCCCTCTTCTACCTTCTCTCCCCATCACCTCTCCCTCTCCTACCTTCTCTCCCCCTCTCCCCTCTGCCCTTTCCCCATTCTACCCCATCACCTCTCCCCCTCGTCCACTCCTACATCACCTCTGCCCTTTTCCACTCCTACCTTCTCTCCCCATCACCTCTCCCCCTCTCCCTCTCTCCCCCTACCTCGCTCCCCTCTCCCCCCATCACCTCTCCCTCTCTCCCCCCCTACCTCGCTCCCCTCTACCCCTCTCTCTCCCATCACCTCTCCCCTGACAACCCTGTCTGCATTTTATTTTCCTTCAGCTCACTGCCAATGGCTGGAGGGATAGCTAAAGGGAGGAAGAGAGAGAGAGTGAGAGAGATAGAGAGAGAGTGAGAGGGATAGAGAGAGAGAGAAATAGAGAGAGAGAGATAGAGAGTGAGAGATAGAAAGAGATAGAGAGAGAGAGTGTACATGTGTGTATGTGTTTGTTTTCTAAGAGCCCTTGCGGCGCTATGTGATACCGTTTTGCTATTTTTCTGACAGGAAGCTGCTAATCTAAGCTGCAAACCCATGAGCCTTTGTGACACAGAGTTCCCTGATGATGTCAGAGTGTGACCTGGAGGTGGGGGTGTTGTTGTGAGGGGGGATGGGGGGACTCCAGGGGTGTGGGAACAGCAAGGTTATAAATATTCAGGATAGAGAAACAAAATTGGCTTCACATATTGGTCCCACAGCACATTTACTGTGACAGTGTTTCAGTCTAGGTAGTTATCTGCCTGGTTTGACCTTGAACTGAAACATTGTAGGGCAGAAGGAAGTTTACTGTTAGGCTGAAATTGTTGGAATTGATGGTGTTTTGATGTTTTCTGCACTTTTGAGGTGAGAACTGAGGGAAAGAAAGGAGAGGGAGTCAGCAGAGTATAGATGGAATGGAGAGACGGAGAGAAATGGGAATTACGAGTCTCTGCCTCTCACGCCTCACGAGTCTCTGCCTCTCAGGCCTCACGAGACTCTGTCTCTCAGGCCTCACGAGTCTGCCTCTCAGGCCTCACGAGTCTCTGCCTCTCAGGCCTCACGAGTCTCTGCCTCTCAGGCCTCACGAGTCTCTGTCTCTCAGGCCTCACGAGTCTCTGTCTCTCAGGCCTCACGAGTCTCTGCCTCTCAGGCCTCACGAGTCTCTGCCTCTCAGGCCTCACGAGTCTCTGCCTCTCAGGCCTCACGAGTCTCTGCCTCTCAGGCCTCACGAGTCTCTGCCTCTCAGGCCTCACGAGTCTCTGTCTCTCAGGCCTCACGAGTCTCTGCCTCTCAGGCCTCACGAGTCTCTGCCTCTCAGGCCTCACGAGTCTCTGCCTCTCAGGCCTCACGAGTCTCTGCCTCTCAGGCCTCACGAGTCTCTGCCTCTCAGGCCTCACGAGTCTCTGCCTCTCAGGCCTTACGAGTCTCTGCCTCTCAGGCCTCACGAGTCTCTGCCTCTCAGGCCTTACGAGTCTCTGCCTCTCAGGCCTTACGAGTCTCTGCCTCTCAGGCCTCACGAGTCTGCCTCTCAGGCCTTACGAGTCTCTGCCTCTCAGGCCTCACGAGTCTCTGCCTCTCAGGCCTCACGGGTCTCTGTCTCTCAGGCCTCACGAGTCTCTGCCTCTCAGGCCTTATGAGTCTCTGTCTCTCAGGCCTCACGAGTCTCTGCCTCTCAGGCCTTACGAGTCTCTGCCTCTCAGGCCCTACGAGTCTCTGCCATTTGTAGACAATATGTGATGGGTACACATGCACACACACACACTCATATTCTAACTAACACCTGTGTCCTCCTCACCCTTCTCCCATCCTACCCCTCTCTCCCCCATCACCACTCCCCCTCCTACCCCTCTCCCCCTCCTACCTTCTCTCCCCATCACCTCTCCTTCTCCCCTTCTACCTTCTCTCCCCATCACCTCTCCCCCTCCTACCTTCTCTCCCTCTCTCCTTCTACCTTCTCTCCCTATCACCTCTCCTACTTTCTCTCCCTCTCCCTCTCCTACCTTCTCTCCCCATCACCTCTCCCTCTCCCCTTATACCTTCTCTCCCTATCACCTCTCCTACCTTCTCTCCTTCTCCCCCTCCTACCTTCTCTCCCCATCACCTCTCCCTCTCCCCCCCTACCTTCTCTCCCCATCACCTCTCCCCCTTCTACCTTCTCTCCCCATCACCTCTCCCCCTTCTACCTTCTCTCCCCATCACCTCTTCCTCTCCTAACCCCCTCTCCCCATCACCTCTCCCCCCCATACCTTCGTCCGTCCTAACCCCCTCTCCCCATCACCTCGCCCTCTTCTCCTCCTACCCCTCTCCCCATCACCTCTGCCCTTCTCCCCCTACCTTCTCCCCCCTACCTCACTCCCCTCTACCCCTCTCTCCCCCATCACCTCTCCCCTGACAACCCTGTCTGCATTTTATTTTCCTTCAGCTCACTGCCAATGGCTGGAGGGATAGCTAAAGGGAGGAAGAGAGAGAGAGTGAGAGAGATAGAGAGAGAGTGAGAGGGATAGAGAGAGAGAGAAATAGAGAGAGATAGAGAGTGAGAGATAGACAGATGGAGCGAGAGAGAGAGTGAGAGAGATAGAGAGAGAGTGGGAGATAGAGAGAGAGAGATAGAAAGAGATAGAGAGAGAGAGTGTACATGTGTGTATGTGTTTGTTTTCTAAGAGCCCTTGCGGCGCTATGTGATACCGTTTTGCTATTTTTCTGACAGGAAGCTGCTAATCTAAGCTGCAAACCCATGAGCCTTTGTGACACAGAGTTCCCTGATGATGCCAGAGTGTGACCAGGAGGTGGGGGTGTTGTTGTGAGGGGGGATGGGGGACTCCAGGGGTGTGGGAACAGCAAGGTTATAAATCTTCAGGATAGAGAAACAAAATTAGCTGCACATATTGGTCCCACAGCACATTCAGCGTAACAGTGTTTCAGTCTAGGTAGTTATCTGCCTGGTTTGACCTTGAACTGAAACATTGTATTACCTATTAATGGTATATAGGAGACAAAAGGCTATTGTCTTCTCGTCTCTACGTAGAGATGTTTCACATTGCACCTAATGCGATTAGTGTATGTATGACAATGTTGATACGAGGATATCAAACTGATGCTCCAGTCAACATGTTCTTGTTATTCTAACTCTGGGTTCAAAAGAGCCTTACCACATGAACTCTATTACCCAGAGTGCCCACCTACATGTTAAACATCATCCCTTCCTGTGACAGTGTTGGGTTGGGTTGAGTATGATCACCGGCCATCAACATGAAAATAATATTGACTCTAGACTTTTGGACAGTAGCACTCTCTCTCTGTCCCTCTCTCTCACACACAGCTGTGTATGTAAGCAGACATGCCAGACTGTTGTTGCAGCTGAGGCGTGGAGTTCAGAGGGATGTTTAGAGGTCATATAGAGGTCATGTAGGGCAGAAGGAAGTTTAGTGTTAGGCTGAAATTGATGGCGTTTTGATGTCATTCGTTCTTTGACTGCAGTGTAATTCTTACTGTGGTTTAATTGTGGCTGTGATTTTTATTTACCTTTATTTAACTAGATAAGTCCGTTACAAACAAATTCTTATTTACAATGACGGCCTACCAGGGAACAGTGGCCTGCCTTGTTCAAGGGCATAACGACACATTTCTTACCTTATCAGCTTGGGGATTCGATCCAGCAACCTTTCGGTTATGGCCCAACGCTCTAACCACTAGGCTACCTGTCGCCCCAGTGGTCCTCTTGTGGTTTATTTCTGGTCTCATGAAGTGGTGACTGGATCCCTGGCTCATGACTGATGCAGAATAATGGCCTGTTCTGATAATATATGCCGAATGATTCGATTACCCTGGTGATTGGTCTAAATGACTGACTAATGAGTGTATGAATACGCTAATGAGATTACAGCATGTTCCTGGAAGAAGGAAGAGGACACAGTGTATGTCCCTTAGAACAATGCACGCTCGCTCACATGCTCGCTTACACACACACACACACACACACACACACACACACACACACACACACACACACACACACACACACACACACACACACACACACACACACACACACACACACACACACACACACACACACACACACACACACACACACACACACACACACACCTAATATTAAGCACATTGCTTGTCTTTACAACAGGTGTATAGCCTAACTGGCTGGCATAAAAATGAACCACGGGAAAAGCAGACTCCATTCGCTATTTAAGTGCATAAATTCCGTATTTCTTTCCAGCTGCCTCTGTTTTGAGACAGGTGCATTACAATGGTCCATTCTAAATCAAAACAAATTTCACACATATATTATTTACTATATGTAAAGACAATATTAAATAAAGAAAAGAGTGATTTATTTTAAATGTTTTATTTAATCTTTATTTAACTAGGCAAGTCAGTTAAGAACAAATTCTTATTTACAATGACGGCCTAGGAACAGTGGGTTAACTGCCTTGTTCAGGGGAACAGTGGGTTAACTTCCTTGTTCAGGGCCAGAACAACAGATTGTTACCTTGTCAGCTCTGGAATTCAATCTAGCAACCTGCTGGTTACTGGCCCAATGTTCTAACCACTAGGCTACCTAGTGGTTACTGGCCCAATGCTCTAACCACTAGTTTACCTGCTGGTTACTGGCCCAATG
>NW_027259518.1:0-29492 GCF_045791955.1 Oncorhynchus clarkii lewisi
TCTCTCTCTCTTTCTCTCTCTCTCTCTTCCTCTCTCTTTCTTTCTCTCTCTCTCTCTCTCTCTCTCTCTCTCTCTCTCTCTCTCTCTCTTCCTCTCTCTTTCTTTCTTTCTCTCTCTCTCTCTCTCTCTCTCTCTCTCTCTTTCTCTCTCTCTCTCTCTCTCTCTCTTCCTCTCTCTTTCTTTCTCTCACAACCAGCCTTTCATCATTTATTTCAACGTGTTACAACGTGAAATCGCCTCTATTCCATTCAAACCGTAGAGGACCAAACTACATCTCCCATAATGCAACGCCAGCACAGGTGGCCAGCAAAGCTAATCGTCTACATCCAGAAAGGCTTTCTAGCTAGCAACAGCAGCACTTTTAGCACTCTGTAAACTATATTAATAACAACAATAAAACTCTGAAAGTTACATGTTTCAATAGTCTCACACTCCCTTATAACATACAGCATTAATTATTGTTATGGACTTCTACAAAGGAGTAATTTGCAACACATACCCTTCTCTATGTGTTTTCTCGGACTGAGGAGAACTGGAGCTACACCATGGTGTTAGTCGGTGACACGAGCGCCCAGATGAAATCAACCAATAAGAATGCTTGAATGATGAGATCCAACCAATAAGAATGCTTGAACATTAAATACACATTTCTTTCGAGGCAGGTGGAAACATAACCAACCTTGTTAACAGACGATAGCAAAAGTTCAATTTTTGACAACTCCACATAAATTGAATAGGTACTAGCTAGCTAGCTTGATAGCTAATGTTTGCGCGCCAGCTCTGCAAATTCAGCAAGAGTGTGTGAACGCTTCCAACGTTAACCTCAAGTCAATTAGTTTAATTAGTTAGCTAAACTAATGACCTACAGTGGATCAAACCATTGAGGCAAAGGGCGGGGGTCGCAGTCTTTTGAAACTTAAAAACGCGCTTTTAGTGTCTATAATCAGCTTAAGTGCTTTCATTGCGTTCATTCATATTATTGAAATTACATAGATATGTTTACAGTGATATATTGGGGGGGGGGGGGAATCATATTTTTCCCAGGATAGGGGGATCGTGTCCCCCCTGGGATTTCTGCCTATGCACGTGATATCTCCTCACTCACGTGGTTGATTGAAGGACGAACTGATTTGTGTTGATGGCAAAGATGAAGAAGGAGGGATGACTAGAAACGATTCAGTTGACCTGTTTATGTGTGGATTAATTGTCGGAGTAGAGGAATTTGTGTAATTCAGGTAAAAAAATAACGCAATGTTTATGTCACAGGACAAATTAGCTAGCAAGTTAACTAGCTAAATTGCCATACAAGTCTAGCTACCATCGCGTTTTTGTCCATTTGGGATCCTGTGTATGCGGTAGATTTTTTGCCGTGTTTTCGTCCACTTGGGGAATGGGAGATACGGGTCCAGATTTTTTGTTGTTGTTGTTTCCAGTGATGTGTGTCCTCCGAAGTTGGTGTAACTGCTCCAGTGTTTGGGTTAGAGGTTAGGTTTAGGGTTAGGGGGGTTAGGGTTAAGGGTTAGGTTTCTAGTTTTGAGTCTGTTGATCTAGGGTTACGGGTGTTAGGGTTACGGGGGTTAGGGTTTGAATATAATTGTGTTTTGTTTCAACTGGTTAGGGTTACGGGTGTTACAGGGTTAGGGTTAGGGTTGGGGTTAGGTTTTGAATATAATTGTGTTTCGTTTCAACTGGTTAGTTGTAAGGTGCACAGGCCTATCTCCTGTTTATCCCTCCTGTTTCTGATCTAATATAATAGGTGTAGTACTTAAAAAGGCCCGTAGATGTCCTCCTAGGATCATAAATTAAACTGAGGTAAGTTCCAAGTTCCCTCTTTTTCTGGGTGGCAGTGCAGAAGTCGATGTGGTGAGAGATTCATTCAACCATAGTGTTGTTAAATATGAACATTAAATGGTTTTATTGTTTTGTTAAAGGAAAGGAAAAACCTAAAAGTAGTGCTGTAACACATAGCCTACGCTGTAATATGTTAAATGTATATTGAGGAACCATAATCACTACTACTGGATAATTGATAGGTACAGTAGTTAACTGAAGGGTTGTTCAAATCATTATAATACTACTACTAATAATAGTTAAAAGCAGTGCTCCTTATCAGTCCAGTATGTGTGCAGGTATTTGTGCTTACACCCAGCCTTTCTTGGTATTGCTGGTTGTAGTACATATACCTGCATACATACTGGACAGTAGGTGGCAATGGTACTGTACACTGACTGTATATGGGGTGCAACAAACTTACCTGAGACTCCCTGTCCCTGCATATCTGTCCCCAGTTCTGCTGTCTGTGTGCCATCTGCCCTAGCAGGGGCTAAAATCTGATATCAACTTAGAAGGGACAATTACATGACATTTTCTCAAGAGCAATTCCTGAAAAAACACCAAAAGTAGTGCTGTAACACACAGCCTACGCTGTAATATGTTAAATGTATATTGAGGAACCATAATCACTACTACTGGATAATTGATAGGTACAGTAGTGAACTGAAGGGTTGTCCCAACTTGTTCAAATCATTATAATACTACTACTAATAATAGTTAAAAGCAGTGCTCCTTATCAGTCCAGTATGTGTGCAGGTATATGTGCTTACACCCAGCCTTTCTTGGTATTGCTGGTTGTAGTACATATACCTGCATACATACTGGACAGTATAGGTGGCAATGGTACTGTATATGGGGTGCAACAAACTTACCTGAGACTCCCTGTCTCTGCCAGTCTGTCCCTGCATATCTGTCCCCAGTTCTGCTGTCTGTGTGCCATCTGCCCTAGCAGGGGCTAAAATCTGTTATCAACTTTGGGAGGGGACAATTACATGACATTTTCTCAAGAGCAATTCCTGAAAAAACACCAAAAGTAGTGCTGTAACACATAGCCTACGCTGTAATATGTTAAATGTCTATTGAGGAACCATAACCACTACTACTGGATAATTGATAGGTACAGTAGTGAACTGAAGGGTTGTCCCAACTTGTTCAAATCATTATAATACTACTACTAATAATAGTTAAAAGCAGTGCTCCTTATCAGTCCAGTATGTGTGCAGGTATTTGTGCTTACACCCAGCCTTTCTTGGTATTGCTGGTTGTAGTACATATACCTGCATACATACTGGACAGTAGGTGGCAATGGTACTGTATATGGGGTGCAACAAACTTACCTGAGACTCCCTGTCTCTGCCAGTCTGTCCCTGCATATCTGTCCCCAGTTCTGCTGTCTGTGTGCCATCTGCCTTAGAAGGGACAATTACATGACATTTTCTCAAGAGCAATTCCTGAAAAAACACCAAAAGTAGTGCTGTAACACACAGCCTACGCTGTAATATGTTAAATGTCTATTGAGGAACCATAATCACTACTACTGGATAATTGATAGGTACAGTAGTGAACTGAAGGGTTGTCCCAACTTGTTCAAATCATTATAATACTAATACTAATAATAGTTAAAAGCAGTGCTCCTTATCAGTCCAGTATGTATGCAGGTATATGTGCTTTTACACCCAGCCTTTCTTGGTATTGCTGGTTGTAGTACATATACCTGCATACATACTGGACAGTATGTGGCAATGGTACTGTACACTGACTGTATATGGGGTGCAACAAACTTACCTGAGACTCCCTGTCTCTGCCAGTCTGTCCCTGCATATCTGTCCCCAGTTCTGCTGTCTGTGTGCCATCTGCCCTAGCAGGGGCTAAAATCTGATATCAACTTAGAAGGGACAATTACATGACATTTTCTCAAGAGCAATTCCTGAAAAAACACCAAAAGTAGTGCTGTAACACATAGCCTACGCTGTAATATGTTAAATGTCTATTGAGGAACCATAATCACTACTACTGGATAATTGATAGGTACAGTAGTGAACTGAAGGGTTGTCCCAACTTGTTCAAATCATTATAATACTACTACTAATAATAGTTAAAAGCAGTGCTCCTTATCAGTCCAGTATGTGTGCAGGTATATGTGCTTACCCCCAGCCTTTCTTGGTATTGCTGGTTGTAGTACATATACCTGCATACATACTGGACAGTATAGGTGGCAATGGTACTGTATATGGGGTGCAACAAACTTACCTGAGACTCCCTGTCTCTGCCAGTCTGTCCCTGCATATCTGTCCCCAGTTCTGCTGTCTGTGTGCCATCTGCCCTAGCAGGGGCTAAAATCTGATATCAACTTAGAAGGGACAATTACATGACATTTTCTCAAGAGCAATTCCTGAAAAAACACCAAAAGTAGTGCTGTAATATGTTAAATGTATATTGAGGAACCATAATCACTACTACTGGATAATTGATAGGTACAGTAGTGAACTGAAGGGTTGTCCCAACTTGTTCAAATCATTATAATACTAATAATGGTTAAAAGCAGTGTTCCTTATCAGTCCAGTATGTATGCAGGTATATGTGCTTTTACAACCAGCCTTTCTTGGTATTGCTGGTTGTAGTACATATACCTGCATACATACTGGACAGTATGTGGCAATGGTACTGTACACTGACTGTATCTGGGGTGCAACAAACTTACCTGGGACTCCCTGTCTCTGCCAGCCCCTGCATATCTGTCCCCAGTTCTGCTGTCTGTGTGCCATCTGCCCTAGCAGGGGCTAAAATCTGCTATCAACTTTGGGAGGGGACAATTACATGACATTTTCTCAAGAGCAATTCCTGAAAAAACACCAAAAGTAGTGCTGTAACACATAGCCTACGCTGTAATATGTTAAATGTATATTGAGGAACCATAATCACTACTACTGGATAATTGATAGGTACAGTAGTGAACTGAAGGGTTGTCCCAACTTGGTCAAATCATTATAATACTACTACTAATAATAGTTAAAAGCAGTGCTCCTTATCAGTCCAGTATGTGTGCAGGTATTTGTGCTTACACCCAGCCTTTCTTGGTATTGCTGGTTGTAGTGCATATACCTGCATACATACTGGACAGTAGGTGGCAATGGTACTGTACACTGACTGTATATGGGGTGCAACAAACTTACCTGAGACTCCCTGTCTCTGCCAGTCTGTCCCTGCATATCTGTCCCCAGTTCTGCTGTCTGTGTGCCATCTGCCCTAGCAGGGGCTAAAATCTGTTATCAACTTTAGAAGGGACAATTACATGACATTTTCTCAAGAGCAATTCCTGAAAAAACACCAAAAGTAGTGCTGTAACACATAGCCTACGCTGTAATATGTTAAATGTATATTGAGGAACCATAATCACTACTACTGGATAATTGATAGGTACAGTAGTGAACTGAAGGGTTGTCCCAACTTGTTCAAATCATTATAATACAATTACTAATAATAGTTAAAAGCAGTGCTCCTTATCAGTCCAGTATGTGTGCAGGTATATGTGCTTACACCCAGCCTTTCTTGGTATTGCTGGTTGTAGTACATATACCTGCATACATACTGGACAGTATAGGTGGCAATGGTACTGTATATGGGGTGCAACAAACTTACCTGAGACTCCCTGTCTCTGCCAGTCTGTCCCTGCATATCTGTCCCCAGTTCTGCTGTCTGTGTGCCATCTGCCCTAGCAGGGGCTAAAATCTGATATCAACTTAGAAGGGACAATTACATGACATTTTCTCAAGAGCAATTCCTGAAAAAACACCAAAGTAGTGCTGTAACACATAGCCTACGCTGTAATATGTTAAATGTATATTGAGGAACCATAATCACTACTACTGGATAATTGATAGGTACAGTAGTGAACTGAAGGGTTGTCCCAACTTGTTCAAATCATTATAATACTAATACTAATAATGGTTAAAAGCAGTGTTCCTTATCAGTCCAGTATGTATGCAGGTATATGTGCTTTTACAACCAGCCTTTCTTGGTATTGCTGGTTGTAGTACATATACCTGCATACATACTGGACAGTATGTGGCAATGGTACTGTACACTGACTGTATCTGGGGTGCAACAAACTTACCTGGGACTCCCTGTCTCTGCCAGCCCCTGCATATCTGTCCCCAGTTCTGCTGTCTGTGTGCCATCTGCCCTAGCAGGGGCTAAAATCTGTTATCAACTTTGGGAGGGGACAATTACATGACATTTTCTCAAGAGCAATTCCTGAAAAAACACCAAAAGTAGTGCTGTAACACATAGCCTACGCTGTAATATGTTAAATGTATATTGAGGAACCATAATCACTACTACTGGATAATTGATAGGTACAGTAGTTAACTGAAGGGTTGTTCAAATCATTATAATACTACTACTAATAATAGTTATAGCAGTGTTCCTTATCAGTCCAGTATGTATGCAGGTATATGTACTTACAACCAGCCTTTCATCATTTATTTCAACGTGTTACAACGTGAAATCGCCTCTATTCCATTCAAACCGTAGAGGACCAAACTACATCTCCCATAATGCAACGCCAGCACAGGTGGCCAGCAAAGCTAATCGTCTACATCCAGAAAGGCTTTCTAGCTAGCAACAGCAGCACTTTTAGCACTCTGTAAACTATATTAATAACAACAATAAAACTCTGAAAGTTACATGTTTCAATAGTCTCACACTCCCTTATAACATACAGCATTAATTATTGTTATGGACTTCTACAAAGGAGTAATTTGCAACACATACCCTTCTCTATGTGTTTTCTCGGACTGAGGAGAACTGGAGCTACACCATGGTGTTAGTCGGTGACACGAGCGCCCAGATGAAATCAACCAATAAGAATGCTTGAATGATAAGATCCAACCAATAAGAATGCTTGAACATTAAATACACATTTCTTTCGAGGCAGGTGGAAACATAACCAACCTTGTTAACAGACGATAGCAAAAGTTCAATTTTTGACAACTCCACATAAATTGAATAGGTACTAGCTAGCTAGCTTGATAGTTAATGTTTGCGCGCCAGCTCTGCAAATTCAGCAAGAGTGTGTGAACGCTTCCAACGTTAACCTCAAGTCAATTAGTTTAATTAGTTAGCTAAACTAATGACCTACAGTGGATCAAACCATTGAGGCAAAGGGCGGGGGTCGCAGTCTTTTGAAACTTAAAAACGCGCTATTAGTGTCTATAATCAGCTTAAGTGCTTTCATTGCGTTCATTCATATTATTGAAATTACATAGATATGTTTACAGTGATATATTGGGGGGGGGGGAATCATATTTTTCCCAGGATAGGGGGATCGTGTCCCCCCTGGGATTTCTGCCTATGCACGTGATATCTCCTCACTCACGTGGTTGATTGAAGGACGAACTGATTTGTGTTGATGGCAAAGATGAAGAAGGAGGGATGACTAGAAACGATTCAGTTGACCTGTTTATGTGTGGATTAATTGTCGGAGTAGAGGAATTTGTGTAATTCAGGTAAAAAAATAACGCAATGTTTATGTCACAGGACAAATTAGCTAGCAAGTTAACTAGCTAAATTGCCATACAAGTCTAGCTACCATCGCGTTTTTGTCCATTTGGGATCCTGTGTATGCGGTAGATTTTTTGCCGTGTTTTCGTCCACTTGGGGAATGGGAGATACGGGTCCAGATTTTTTGTTGTTGTTGTTTCCAGTGATGTGTGTCCTCCGAAGTTGGTGTAACTGCTCCAGTGTTTGGGTTAGAGGTTAGGTTTAGGGTTAGGGGGGTTAGGGTTAAGGGTTAGGTTTCTAGTTTTGAGTCTGTTGATCTAGGGTTACGGGGGTTAGGGTTACGGGGGTTAGGGTTTGAATATAATTGTGTTTTGTTTCAACTGGTTGGTTAGTTGTGAGTCTGTTGATCCAGGGTTAGGGTTACGAGGGTTGGGGTTAGGTTTTGAATATAATTGTGTTTCGTTTCAACTGGTTAGTTGTAAGGTATCTCCTGTTTATCCCTCCTGTTTCTGATCTAATATAATAGGTGTAGTACTTAAAAAGGCCCGTAGATGTCCTCCTAGGATCATAAATTAAACTGAGGTAAGTTCCAAGTTCCCTCTTTTTCTGGGTGGCAGTGCAGAAGTCGATGTGGTGAGAGATTCATTCAACCATAGTGTTGTTAAATATGAACATTAAATGGTTTTATTGTTTTGTTAAAGGAAAGGAAAAACCTAAAAGTAGTGCTGTAACACATAGCCTACGCTGTAATATGTTAAATGTATATTGAGGAACCATAATCACTACTACTGGATAATTGATAGGTACAGTAGTGAACTGAAGGGTTGTCCCAACTTGTTCAAATCATTATAATACAATTACTAATAATAGTTAAAAGCAAATCATTATAATACTTGGTATTGCTACTAATATACTAGTATTGGCAAACTGCACTGACTGTATATGGGGTGCAACAAACTTACCTGAGACTCCCTGTCCCTGCATATCTGTCCCCAGTTCTGCTGTCTGTGTATGTAGCAGGGGCTAAAATCTGATATCAACTTAGAAGGGGTCAAGAGCAATGAAAAAACACCAAAAGTAGTGCTGTAACACACAGCCCCAGCCTCACTTCTGGATAATTGATGGTAGTTGCTGGTCCCAACTTGTTCAAATCATTATAATACAATTACTAATAATAGTACATATACCAGTATGTGTGCAGGTATATACAGCCTTTCTTGGTACTGGTTGTAGTACACCTGTACTGGACAGGTGGCAATGGTACTGTACACTGACTGTATATGGGGTGCAACAAACTTACCTGAGACTCCCTGTCTCTGCCAGTCTGTCCCTGCATATCTGTCCCCAGTTCTGCTGTCTGTGTGCCATCTGCCCTAGCAGGGGCTAAAATCTGATATCAACTTGGGAGGGGACAATTACATGACATTTTCTCAAGAGCAATTCCTGAAAAAACACCAAAAGTAGTGCTGTAACACATAGCCTACGCTGTAATATGTTAAATGTATATTGAGGAACCATAACCACTACTACTGGATAATTGATAGGTACAGTAGTGAACTGAAGGGTTGTCCCAACTTGTTCAAATCATTATAATACAATTACTAATATTAGTTAAAAGCACTATCTCCAGTATGTGTGCAGGTATATGTGCTTACACCCAGCCTTTCTTGGTATTGCTGGTTGTAGTACATATACCTGCATACATACTGGACTTAGGTGGCAATGGTACTGTACACTGACTGTATATGGGGTGCAACAAACTTACCTGAGATGTGCATATCTGCAGTTCTGTGTCTGTGTGCCATCTGCCCTAGCAGGGGCTAAAATCTGATATCAACTTAGAAGGGACAATTACATGACATTTTCTCAAGAGCAATTTGAAAAAACACCAAAAGTAGTGCTGTAACACATAGCCTACGCTGTAATATGTTAAATGTATATTGAGGAACCATAACCACTACTACTGGATAATTGATAGGTACAGTAGTGAACTGGCAACTTGTTCAAATCATTATAATACAATTACTAATATTAGTTAAAAGCAGTGCTCCTCATCAGTCCAGTATGTGTGCAGGTATATGTGCTTACACCCAGCCTTTCTTGGTATTGCTGGTTGTAGTACATATACCTGCATACATACTGGACAGTAGGTGGCAATGGTACTGTCTGACTGTATATGGGGTGCCTGAGACTCCCTGTCCCTGCATATCTGTCCCCAGTTCTGCTGTCTGCCATCTGTGCCATCTGCCTTAGAAGGGACAATTACATGACATTTTCTCAAGAGCAATTCCTGAAAAAACACCAAAAGTAGTGCTGTAACACATAGCCTACGCTGTAATATGTTAAATGTCTATTGAGGAACCATAACCACTACTACTGGATAATTGATAGGTACAGTAGTGAACTGAAGGGTTGTCCCAACTTGTTCAAATCATTATAATACTACTACTAATAATAGTTAAAAGCAGTGCTCCTTATCAGTCCAGTATGTGTGCAGGTATATGTGCTTACACCCAGCCTTTCTTGGTATTGCTGGTTGTAGTACATATACCTGCATACATACTGGACAGTATAGGTGGCAATGGTACTGTATATGGGGTGCAACAAACTTACCTGAGACTCCCTGTCTCTGCCAGTCTGCCATCTGCCCTGCATATCTGTCCCCAGTTCTGCTGTCTGTGTGCCATCTGCCCTAGCAGGGGCTAAAATCTGATAATCAACTTAGAAGGGACAATTACATGACATTTTCTCAAGAGCAATTCCTGAAAAAACACCATAAAGTAGTGCTGTAACACATAGCCTACGCTGTAATATGTTAAATGTCTATTGAGGAACCATAATCACTACTACTGGATAATTGATAGGTACAGTAGTGAACTGAAGGGTTGTCCCAACTTGTTTAAATCATTATAATACTACTACTAATAATAGTTAAAAGCAGTGCTCCTTATCAGTCCAGTATGTGTGCAGGTATTTGTGCTTACACCCAGCCTTTCTTGGTATTGCTGGTTGTAGTACATATACCTGCATACATACTGGACAGTAGGTGGCAATGGTACTGTACACTGACTGTATATGGGGTGCAACAAACTTACCTGAGACTCCCTGTCTCTGCCAGTCTGTCCCTGCATATCTGTCCCCAGTGCTGCTGTCTGTGTGCCATCTGCCCTAGCAGGGGCTAAAATCTGATATCAACTTAGAAGGGACAATTACATGACATTTTCTCAAGAGCAATTCCTGAAAAAACACCAAAAGTAGTGCTGTAACACATAGCCTACGCTGTTAAATGTCTATTGAGGAACCATAACCACTACTACTGGATAATTGATAGGTACAGTAGTGAACTGAAGGGTTGTCCCAACTTGTTCAAATCATTATAATACTACTACTAATAATAGTTAAAAGCAGTGCTCCTTATCAGTCCAGTATGTGTGCAGGTATATGTGCTTACACCCAGCCTTTCTTGGTATTGCTGGTTGTAGTACATATACCTGCATACATACTGGACAGTATAGGTGGCAATGGTACTGTATATGGGGTGCAACAAACTTACCTGAGACTCCCTGTCTCTGCCAGTCTGTCCCTGCATATCTGTCCCCAGTTCTGCTGTCTGTGTGCCATCTGCCCTAGCAGGGGCTAAAATCTGTTATCAACTTTGGGAGGGGACAATTACATGACATTTTCTCAAGAGCAATTCCTGAAAAAACACCAAAAGTAGTGCTGTAACACATAGCCTACGCTGTAATATGTTAAATGTCTATTGAGGAACCATAACCACTACTACTGGATAATTGATAGGTACAGTAGTGAACTGAAGGGTTGTCCCAACTTGTTCAAATCATTATAATACTACTACTAATAATAGTTAAAAGCAGTGCTCCTTATCAGTCCAGTATGTGTGCAGGTATTTGTGCTTACACCCAGCCTTTCTTGGTATTGCTGGTTGTAGTACATATACCTGCATACATACTGGACAGTAGGTGGCAATGGTACTGTATATGGGGTGCAACAAACTTACCTGAGACTCCCTGTCTCTGCCAGTCTGTCCCTGCATATCTGTCCCCAGTTCTGCTGTCTGTGTGCCATCTGCCCTAGCAGGGGCTAAAATCTGATATCAACTTAGAAGGGACAATTACATGACATTTTCTCAAGAGCAATTCCTGAAAAAACACCAAAAGTAGTGCTGTAACACACAGCCTACGCTGTAATATGTTAAATGTATATTGAGGAACCATAATCACTACTACTGGATAATTGATAGGTACAGTAGTGAACTGAAGGGTTGTCCCAACTTGTTCAAATCATTATAATACAATTACTAATAATAGTTAAAAGCAGTGCTCCTTATCAGTCCAGTATGTGTGCAGGTATATGTGCTTACACCCAGCCTTTCTTGGTATTGCTGGTTGTAGTACATATACCTGCATACATACTGGACAGTATAGGTGGCAATGGTACTGTACACTGACTGTATATGGGGTGCAACAAACTTACCTGAGACTGCCCTGTCCCTGCATATCTGTCCCCAGTTCTGCTGTCTGTGTGCCATCTGCCCTAGCAGGGGCTAAAATCTGATATCAACTTAGAAGGGACAATTACATGACATTTTCTCAAGAGCAATTCCTGAAAAAACACCAAAAGTAGTGCTGTAACACATAGCCTACGCTGTAATATGTTAAATGTATATTGAGGAACCATAATCACTACTACTGGATAATTGATAGGTACAGTAGTTAACTGAAGGGTTGTTCAAATCATTATAATACTACTACTAATAATAGTTATAGCAGTGTTCCTTATCAGTCCAGTATGTATGCAGGTATATGTACTTACAACCAGCCTTTCATCATTTATTTCAACGTGTTACAACGTGAAATCGCCTCTATTCCATTCAAACCGTAGAGGACCAAACTACATCTCCCATAATGCAACGCCAGCACAGGTGGCCAGCAAAGCTAATCGTCTACATCCAGAAAGGCTTTCTAGCTAGCAACAGCAGCACTTTTAGCACTCTGTAAACTATATTAATAACAACAATAAAACTCTGAAAGTTACATGTTTCAATAGTCTCACACTCCCTTATAACATACAGCATTAATTATTGTTATGGACTTCTACAAAGGAGTAATTTGCAACACATACCCTTCTCTATGTGTTTTCTCGGACTGAGGAGAACTGGAGCTACACCATGGTGTTAGTCGGTGACACGAGCGCCCAGATGAAATCAACCAATAAGAATGCTTGAATGATGAGATCCAACCAATAAGAATGCTTGAACATTAAATACACATTTCTTTCGAGGCAGGTGGAAACATAACCAACCTTGTTAACAGACGATAGCAAAAGTTCAATTTTTGACAACTCCACATAAATTGAATAGGTACTAGCTAGCTAGCTTGATAGTTAATGTTTGCGCGCCAGCTCTGCAAATTCAGCAAGAGTGTGTGAACGCTTCCAACGTTAACCTCAAGTCAATTAGTTTAATTAGTTAGCTAAACTAATGACCTACAGTGGATCAAACCATTGAGGCAAAGGGCGGGGGTCGCAGTCTTTTGAAACTTAAAAACGCGCTATTAGTGTCTATAATCAGCTTAAGTGCTTTCATTGCGTTCATTCATATTATTGAAATTACATAGATATGTTTACAGTGATATATTGGGGGGGGGGGGGGGGAATCATATTTTTCCCAGGATAGGGGGATCGTGTCCCCCCTGGGATTTCTGCCTATGCACGTGATATCTCCTCACTCACGTGGTTGATTGAAGGACGAACTGATTTGTGTTGATGGCAAAGATGAAGAAGGAGGGATGACTAGAAACGATTCAGTTGACCTGTTTATGTGTGGATTAATTGTCGGAGTAGAGGAATTTGTGTAATTCAGGTAAAAAAATAACGCAATGTTTATGTCACAGGACAAATTAGCTAGCAAGTTAACTAGCTAAATTGCCATACAAGTCTAGCTACCATCGCGTTTTTGTCCATTTGGGATCCTGTGTATGCGGTAGATTTTTTGCCGTGTTTTCGTCCACTTGGGGAATGGGAGATACGGGTCCAGATTTTTTGTTGTTGTTGTTTCCAGTGATGTGTGTCCTCCGAAGTTGGTGTAACTGCTCCAGTGTTTGGGTTAGAGGTTAGGTTTAGGGTTAGGGGGGTTAGGGTTAAGGGTTAGGTTTCTAGTTTTGAGTCTGTTGATCTAGGGTTACGGGTGTTAGGGTTACGGGGGTTAGGGTTTGAATATAATTGTGTTTTGTTTCAACTGGTTAGGGTTAGGTTTCTAGTTTTGAGTCTGTTGATCCAGGGTTAGGGTTACGAGGGTTGGGGTTAGGTTTTGAATATAATTGTGTTTCGTTTCAACTGGTTAGTTGTAAGGTGCACAGGCCTATCTCCTGTTTATCCCTCCTGTTTCTGATCTAATATAATAGGTGTAGTACTTAAAAAGGCCCGTAGATGTCCTCCTAGGATCATAAATTAAACTGAGGTAAGTTCCAAGTTCCCTCTTTTTCTGGGTGGCAGTGCAGAAGTCGATGTGGTGAGAGATTCATTCAACCATAGTGTTGTTAAATATGAACATTAAATGGTTTTATTGTTTTGTTAAAGGAAAGGAAAAACCTAAAAGTAGTGCTGTAACACATAGCCTACGCTGTAATATGTTAAATGTATATTGAGGAACCATAATCACTACTACTGGATAATTGATAGGTACAGTAGTGAACTGAAGGGTTGTCCCAACTTGTTCAAATCATTATAATACTACTACTAATAATAGTTAAAAGCAGTGTTCCTTATCAGTCCAGTATGTGTGCAGGTATATGTGCTTACACCCAGCCTTTCTTGGTATTGCTGGTTGTAGTACATATACCTGCATACATACTGGACAGTATAGGTGGCAATGGTACTGTATATGGGGTGCAACAAACTTACCTGAGACTCCCTGTCTCTGCCAGTCTGTCCCTGCATATCTGTCCCCAGTTCTGCTGTCTGTGTGCCATCTGCCCTAGCAGGGGCTAAAATCTGATATCAACTTTGGGAAGGGACAATTACATGACATTTTCTCAAGAGCAATTCCTGAAAAAACACCAAAAGTAGTAGCCTGCTGTAATATGTTAAATGTCTATTGAGGAACCATAATCACTACTACTGGATAATTGATAGGTACAGTAGTGAACTGAAGGGTTGTCCCAACTTGTTCAAATCATTATAATACTACTACTAATAATAGTTAAAAGCAGTGCTCCTTATCAGTCCAGTATGTGTGCAGGTATATGTGCTTACACCCAGCCTTTCTTGGTATTGCTGGTTGTAGTACATATACCTGCATACATACTGGACAGTATAGGTGGCAATGGTACTGTATATGGGGTGCAACAAACTTACCTGAGACTCCCTGTCTCTGCCACTTAGAAGGGACAATTACATGACATTTTCTCAAGAGCAATTCCTGAAAAAACACCAAAAGTAGTGCTGTAACACATAGCCTACGCTGTAATATGTTAAATGTCTATTGAGGAACCATAATCACTACTACTGGATAATTGATAGGTACAGTAGTGAACTGAAGGGTTGTCCCAACTTGTTCAAATCATTATAATACAATTACTAATAATAGTTAAAAGCAGTGCTCCTTATCAGTCCAGTATGTGTGCAGGTATATGTGCTTACACCCAGCCTTTCTTGGTATTGCTGGTTGTAGTACATATACCTGCATACATACTGGACAGTATAGGTGGCAATGGTACTGTACACTGACTGTATATGGGGTGCAACAAACTTACCTGAGACTCCCTGTCTCTGCCAGTCTGTCCCTGCATATCTGTCCCCAGTTCTGCTGTCTGTGTGCCATCTGCCCTAGCAGGGGCTAAAATCTGATATCAACTTAGAAGGGACAATTACATGACATTTTCTCAAGAGCAATTCCTGAAAAAACACCAAAAGTAGTGCTGTAACACATAGCCTACGCTGTAATATGTTAAATGTATATTGAGGAACCATAATCACTACTACTGGATAATTGATAGGTACAGTAGTGAACTGAAGGGTTGTCCCAACTTGTTCAAATCATTATAATACTACTACTAATAATAGTTAAAAGCAGTGCTCCTTATCAGTCCAGTATGTGTGCAGGTATATGTGCTTACACCCAGCCTTTCTTGGTATTGCTGGTTGTAGTACATATACCTGCATACATACTGGACAGTAGGTGGCAATGGTACTGTACACTGACTGTATATGGGGTGCAACAAACTTACCTGAGACTCCCTGTCTCTGCCAGCCCCTGCATATCTGTCCCCAGTTCTGCTGTCTGTGTGCCATCTGCCCTAGCAGGGGCTAAAATCTGATATCAACTTTGGGAAGGGACAATTACATGACATTTTCTCAAGAGCAATTCCTGAAAAAACACCAAAAGTAGTGCTGTAACACATAGCCTACGCTGTAATATGTTAAATGTATATTGAGGAACCATAATCACTACTACTGGATAATTGATAGGTACAG
The DNA here is from genome assembly GCF_045791955.1 of Oncorhynchus clarkii lewisi. Taxonomy (NCBI): domain Eukaryota; kingdom Metazoa; phylum Chordata; class Actinopteri; order Salmoniformes; family Salmonidae; genus Oncorhynchus; species Oncorhynchus clarkii. The sequence continues at coordinate 15,829 of NW_027259518.1, forward strand.
TAGTTAACTGAAGGGTTGTTCAAATCATTATAATACTACTACTAATAATAGTTATAGCAGTGTTCCTTATCAGTCCAGTATGTATGCAGGTATATGTACTTACAACCAGCCTTTCATCATTTATTTCAACGTGTTACAACGTGAAATCGCCTCTATTCCATTCAAACCGTAGAGGACCAAACTACATCTCCCATAATGCAACGCCAGCACAGGTGGCCAGCAAAGCTAATCGTCTACATCCAGAAAGGCTTTCTAGCTAGCAACAGCAGCACTTTTAGCACTCTGTAAACTATATTAATAACAACAATAAAACTCTGAAAGTTACATGTTTCAATAGTCTCACACTCCCTTATAACATACAGCATTAATTATTGTTATGGACTTCTACAAAGGAGTAATTTGCAACACATACCCTTCTCTATGTGTTTTCTCGGACTGAGGAGAACTGGAGCTACACCATGGTGTTAGTCGGTGACACGAGCGCCCAGATGAAATCAACCAATAAGAATGCTTGAATGATGAGATCCAACCAATAAGAATGCTTGAACATTAAATACACATTTCTTTCGAGGCAGGTGGAAACATAACCAACCTTGTTAACAGACGATAGCAAAAGTTCAATTTTTGACAACTCCACATAAATTGAATAGGTACTAGCTAGCTAGCTTGATAGTTAATGTTTGCGCGCCAGCTCTGCAAATTCAGCAAGAGTGTGTGAACGCTTCCAACGTTAACCTCAAGTCAATTAGTTTAATTAGTTAGCTAAACTAATGACCTACAGTGGATCAAACCATTGAGGCAAAGGGCGGGGGTCGCAGTCTTTTGAAACTTAAAAACGCGCTATTAGTGTCTATAATCAGCTTAAGTGCTTTCATTGCGTTCATTCATATTATTGAAATTACATAGATATGTTTACAGTGATATATTGGGGGGGGGGGAATCATATTTTTCCCAGGATAGGGGGATCGTGTCCCCCCTGGGATTTCTGCCTATGCACGTGATATCTCCTCACTCACGTGGTTGATTGAAGGACGAACTGATTTGTGTTGATGGCAAAGATGAAGAAGGAGGGATGACTAGAAACGATTCAGTTGACCTGTTTATGTGTGGATTAATTGTCGGAGTAGAGGAATTTGTGTAATTCAGGTAAAAAAATAACGCAATGTTTATGTCACAGGACAAATTAGCTAGCAAGTTAACTAGCTAAATTGCCATACAAGTCTAGCTACCATCGCGTTTTTGTCCATTTGGGATCCTGTGTATGCGGTAGATTTTTTGCCGTGTTTTCGTCCACTTGGGGAATGGGAGATACGGGTCCAGATTTTTTGTTGTTGTTGTTTCCAGTGATGTGTGTCCTCCGAAGTTGGTGTAACTGCTCCAGTGTTTGGGTTAGAGGTTAGGTTTAGGGTTAGGGGGGTTAGGGTTAAGGGTTAGGTTTCTAGTTTTGAGTCTGTTGATCTAGGGTTACGGGTGTTAGGGTTACGGGGGTTAGGGTTTGAATATAATTGTGTTTTGTTTCAACTGGTTAGGGTTAGGTTTCTAGTTTTGAGTCTGTTGATCCAGGGTTAGGGTTACGAGGGTTGGGGTTAGGTTTTGAATATAATTGTGTTTCGTTTCAACTGGTTAGTTGTAAGGTGCACAGGCCTATCTCCTGTTTATCCCTCCTGTTTCTGATCTAATATAATAGGTGTAGTACTTAAAAAGGCCCGTAGATGTCCTCCTAGGATCATAAATTAAACTGAGGTAAGTTCCAAGTTCCCTCTTTTTCTGGGTGGCAGTGCAGAAGTCGATGTGGTGAGAGATTCATTCAACCATAGTGTTGTTAAATATGAACATTAAATGGTTTTATTGTTTTGTTAAAGGAAAGGAAAAACCTAAAAGTAGTGCTGTAACACATAGCCTACGCTGTAATATGTTAAATGTATATTGAGGAACCATAATCACTACTACTGGATAATTGATAGGTACAGTAGTGAACTGAAGGGTTGTCCCAACTTGGTCAAATCATTATAATACTACTACTAATAATAGTTAAAGCAGTGTTCCTTATCAGTCCAGTATGTGTGCAGGTATATGTGCTTACACCCAGCCTTTCTTGGTATTGCTGGTTGTAGTACATATACCTGCATACATACTGGACAGTATAGGTGGCAATGGTACTGTATATGGGGTGCAACAAACTTACCTGAGACTCCCTGTCCCTGCATATCTGTCCCCAGTTCTGCTGTCTGTGTGCCATCTGCCCTAGCAGGGGCTAAAATCTGATATCAACTTAGAAGGGACAATTACATGACATTTTCTCAAGAGCAATTCCTGAAAAAACACCAAAAGTAGTGCTGTAACACATAGCCTACGCTGTAATATGTTAAATGTATATTGAGGAACCATAACCACTACTACTGGATAATTGATAGGTACAGTAGTGAACTGAAGGGTTGTCCCAACTTGTTCAAATCATTATAATACAATTACTAATAATAGTTAAAAGCAGTGCTCCTTATCAGTCCAGTATGTGTGCAGGTATATGTGCTTACACCCAGCCTTTCTTGGTATTGCTGGTTGTAGTACATATACCTGCATACATACTGGACAGTAGGTGGCAATGGTACTGTACACTGACTGTATATGGGGTGCAACAAACTTACCTGAGACTCCCTGTCCCTGCATATCTGTCCCCAGTTCTGCTGTCTGTGTGCCATCTGCCCTAGCAGGGGCTAAAATCTGATATCAACTTAGAAGGGACAATTACATGACATTTTCTCAAGAGCAATTCCTGAAAAAACACCAAAAGTAGTGCTGTAACACATAGCCTACGCTGTAATATGTTAAATGTCTATTGAGGAACCATAACCACTACTACTGGATAATTGATAGGTACAGTAGTGAACTGAAGGGTTGTCCCAACTTGTTCAAATCATTATAATACTACTACTAATAATAGTTAAAAGCAGTGCTCCTTATCAGTCCAGTATGTGTGCAGGTATATGTGCTTACACCCAGCCTTTCTTGGTATTGCTGGTTGTAGTACATATACCTGCATACATACTGGACAGTATAGGTGGCAATGGTACTGTATATGGGGTGCAACAAACTTACCTGAGACTCCCTGTCTCTGCCAGTCTGTCCCTGCATATCTGTCCCCAGTTCTGCTGTCTGTGTGCCATCTGCCCTAGCAGGGGCTAAAATCTGTTATCAACTTTGGAGGGGACAATTACATGACATTTTCTCAAGAGCAATTCCTGAAAAAACACCAAAAGTAGTGCTGTAACACATAGCCTACGCTGTAATATGTTAAATGTATATTGAGGAACCATAATCACTACTACTGGATAATTGATAGGTACAGTAGTGAACTGAAGGGTTGTCCCAACTTGTTCAAATCATTATAATACAATTACTAATAATAGTTAAAAGCAGTGCTCCTTATCAGTCCAGTATGTGTGCAGGTATATGTGCTTACACCCAGCCTTTCTTGGTATTGCTGGTTGTAGTACATATACCTGCATACATACTGGACAGTAGGTGGCAATGGTACTGTACACTGACTGTATATGGGGTGCAACAAACTTACCTGAGACTCCAGTATGTCTCTGCCAGTCTGTCCCTGCATATCTGTCCCCAGTTCTGCTGTCTGTGTGCCATCTGCCCTAGCAGGGGCTAAAATCTGATATCAACTTGGGAAGGGACAATTACATGACATTTTCTCAAGAGCAATTCCTGAAAAAACACCAAAAGTAGTGCTGTAACACATAGCCTACGCTGTAATATGTTAAATGTATATTGAGGAACCATAATCACTACTACTGGATAATTGATAGGTACAGTAGTGAACTGAAGGGTTGTCCCAACTTGTTCAAATCATTATAATACTACTACTAATAATAGTTAAAAGCAGTGCTCCTTATCAGTCCAGTATGTGTGCAGGTATATGTGCTTACACCCAGCCTTTCTTGGTATTGCTGGTTGTAGTACATATACCTGCATACATACTGGACAGTAGGTGGCAATGGTACTGTACACTGACTGTATATGGGGTGCAACAAACTTACCTGAGACTCCCTGTCTCTGCCAGTCTGTCCCTGCATATCTGTCCCCAGTTCTGCTGTCTGTGTGCCATCTGCCCTAGCAGGGGCTAAAATCTGATATCAACTTAGAAGGGACAATTACATGACATTTTCTCAAGAGCAATTCCTGAAAAAACACCAAAAGTAGTGCTGTAACACATAGCCTACGCTGTAATATGTTAAATGTCTATTGAGGAACCATAACCACTACTACTGGATAATTGATAGGTACAGTAGTGAACTGAAGGGTTGTCCCAACTTGTTCAAATCATTATAATACTACTACTAATAATAGTTAAAAGCAGTGCTCCTTATCAGTCCAGTATGTGTGCAGGTATATGTGCTTACACCCAGCCTTTCTTGGTATTGCTGGTTGTAGTACATATACCTGCATACATACTGGACAGTATAGGTGGCAATGGTACTGTATATGGGGTGCAACAAACTTACCTGAGACTCCCTGTCTCTGCCAGTCTGTCCCTGCATATCTGTCCCCAGTTCTGCTGTCTGTGTGCCATCTGCCCTAGCAGGGGCTAAAATCTGATATCAACTTAGAAGGGACAATTACATGACATTTTCTCAAGAGCAATTCCTGAAAAAACACCAAAAGTAGTGCTGTAACACATAGCCTACGCTGTAATATGTTAAATGTCTATTGAGGAACCATAACCACTACTACTGGATAATTGATAGGTACAGTAGTGAACTGAAGGGTTGTCCCAACTTGTTCAAATCATTATAATACTACTACTAATAATAGTTAAAAGCAGTGCTCCTTATCAGTCCAGTATGTGTGCAGGTATATGTGCTTACACCCAGCCTTTCTTGGTATTGCTGGTTGTAGTACATATACCTGCATACATACTGGACAGTATAGGTGGCAATGGTACTGTATATGGGGTGCAACAAACTTACCTGAGACTCCCTGTCTCTGCCAGTCTGTCCCTGCATATCTGTCCCCAGTTCTGCTGTCTGTGTGCCATCTGCCCTAGCAGGGGCTAAAATCTGATATCAACTTAGAAGGGACAATTACATGACATTTTCTCAAGAGCAATTCCTGAAAAAACACCAAAAGTAGTGCTGTAACACATAGCCTACGCTGTAATATGTTAAATGTATATTGAGGAACCATAATCACTACTACTGGATAATTGATAGGTACAGTAGTGAACTGAAGGGTTGTCCCAACTTGTTCAAATCATTATAATACAACTACTAATAATAGTTAAAAGCAGTGCTCCTTATCAGTCCAGTATGTGTGCAGGTATATGTGCTTACACCCAGCCTTTCTTGGTATTGCTGGTTGTAGTACATATACCTGCATACATACTGGACAGTATAGGTGGCAATGGTACTGTATATGGGGTGCAACAAACTTACCTGAGACTCCCTGTCTCTGCCAGTCTGTCCCTGCATATCTGTCCCCAGTTCTGCTGTCTGTGTGCCATCTGCCCTAGCAGGGGCTAAAATCTGATATCAACTTAGAAGGGACAATTACATGACATTTTCTCAAGAGCAATTCCTGAAAAAACACCAAAAGTAGTGCTGTAACACATAGCCTACGCTGTAATATGTTAAATGTATATTGAGGAACCATAATCACTACTACTGGATAATTGATAGGTACAGTAGTTAACTGAAGGGTTGTTCAAATCATTATAATACTACTACTAATAATAGTTATAGCAGTGTTCCTTATCAGTCCAGTATGTATGCAGGTATATGTACTTACAACCAGCCTTTCATCATTTATTTCAACGTGTTACAACGTGAAATCGCCTCTATTCCATTCAAACCGTAGAGGACCAAACTACATCTCCCATAATGCAACGCCAGCACAGGTGGCCAGCAAAGCTAATCGTCTACATCCAGAAAGGCTTTCTAGCTAGCAACAGCAGCACTTTTAGCACTCTGTAAACTATATTAATAACAACAATAAAACTCTGAAAGTTACATGTTTCAATAGTCTCACACTCCCTTATAACATACAGCATTAATTATTGTTATGGACTTCTACAAAGGAGTAATTTGCAACACATACCCTTCTCTATGTGTTTTCTCGGACTGAGGAGAACTGGAGCTACACCATGGTGTTAGTCGGTGACACGAGCGCCCAGATGAAATCAACCAATAAGAATGCTTGAATGATGAGATCCAACCAATAAGAATGCTTGAACATTAAATACACATTTCTTTCGAGGCAGGTGGAAACATAACCAACCTTGTTAACAGACGATAGCAAAAGTTCAATTTTTGACAACTCCACATAAATTGAATAGGTACTAGCTAGCTAGCTTGATAGTTAATGTTTGCGCGCCAGCTCTGCAAATTCAGCAAGAGTGTGTGAACGCTTCCAACGTTAACCTCAAGTCAATTAGTTTAATTAGTTAGCTAAACTAATGACCTACAGTGGATCAAACCATTGAGGCAAAGGGCGGGGGTCGCAGTCTTTTGAAACTTAAAAACGCGCTATTAGTGTCTATAATCAGCTTAAGTGCTTTCATTGCGTTCATTCATATTATTGAAATTACATAGATATGTTTACAGTGATATATTGGGGGGGGGGGGGGAATCATATTTTTCCCAGGATAGGGGGATCGTGTCCCCCCTGGGATTTCTGCCTATGCACGTGATATCTCCTCACTCACGTGGTTGATTGAAGGACGAACTGATTTGTGTTGATGGCAAAGATGAAGAAGGAGGGATGACTAGAAACGATTCAGTTGACCTGTTTATGTGTGGATTAATTGTCGGAGTAGAGGAATTTGTGTAATTCAGGTAAAAAAATAACGCAATGTTTATGTCACAGGACAAATTAGCTAGCAAGTTAACTAGCTAAATTGCCATACAAGTCTAGCTACCATCGCGTTTTTGTCCATTTGGGATCCTGTGTATGCGGTAGATTTTTTGCCGTGTTTTCGTCCACTTGGGGAATGGGAGATACGGGTCCAGATTTTTTGTTGTTGTTGTTTCCAGTGATGTGTGTCCTCCGAAGTTGGTGTAACTGCTCCAGTGTTTGGGTTAGAGGTTAGGTTTAGGGTTAGGGGGGTTAGGGTTAAGGGTTAGGTTTCTAGTTTTGAGTCTGTTGATCTAGGGTTACGGGTGTTAGGGTTACGGGGGTTAGGGTTTGAATATAATTGTGTTTTGTTTCAACTGGTTAGGGTTAGGTTTCTAGTTTTGAGTCTGTTGATCCAGGGTTAGGGTTACGAGGGTTGGGGTTAGGTTTTGAATATAATTGTGTTTCGTTTCAACTGGTTAGTTGTAAGGTGCACAGGCCTATCTCCTGTTTATCCCTCCTGTTTCTGATCTAATATAATAGGTGTAGTACTTAAAAAGGCCCGTAGATGTCCTCCTAGGATCATAAATTAAACTGAGGTAAGTTCCAAGTTCCCTCTTTTTCTGGGTGGCAGTGCAGAAGTCGATGTGGTGAGAGATTCATTCAACCATAGTGTTGTTAAATATGAACATTAAATGGTTTTATTGTTTTGTTAAAGGAAAGGAAAAACCTAAAAGTAGTGCTGTAACACATAGCCTACGCTGTAATATGTTAAATGTATATTGAGGAACCATAATCACTACTACTGGATAATTGATAGGTACAGTAGTGAACTGAAGGGTTGTCCCAACTTGGTCAAATCATTATAATACTACTACTAATAATAGTTAAAGCAGTGTTCCTTATCAGTCCAGTATGTGTGCAGGTATATGTGCTTACACCCAGCCTTTCTTGGTATTGCTGGTTGTAGTACATATACCTGCATACATACTGGACAGTATAGGTGGCAATGGTACTGTATATGGGGTGCAACAAACTTACCTGAGACTCCCTGTCTCTGCCAGTCTGTCCCTGCATATCTGTCCCCAGTTCTGCTGTCTGTGTGCCATCTGCCCTAGCAGGGGCTAAAATCTGATATCAACTTAGAAGGGACAATTACATGACATTTTCTCAAGAGCAATTCCTGAAAAAACACCAAAAGTAGTGCTGTAACACATAGCCTACGCTGTAATATGTTAAATGTCTATTGAGGAACCATAACCACTACTACTGGATAATTGATAGGTACAGTAGTGAACTGAAGGGTTGTCCCAACTTGTTCAAATCATTATAATACTACTACTAATAATAGTTAAAAGCAGTGCTCCTTATCAGTCCAGTATGTGTGCAGGTATATGTGCTTACACCCAGCCTTTCTTGGTATTGCTGGTTGTAGTACATATACCTGCATACATACTGGACAGTAGGTGGCAATGGTACTGTACACTGACTGTATATGGGGTGCAACAAACTTACCTGAGACTCCCTGTCTCTGCCAGTCTGTCCCTGCATATCTGTCCCCAGTTCTGCTGTCTGTGTGCCATCTGCCCTAGCAGGGGCTAAAATCTGATATCAACTTAGAAGGGACAATTACATGACATTTTCTCAAGAGCAATTCCTGAAAAAACACCAAAAGTAGTGCTGTAACACATAGCCTACGCTGTAATATGTTAAATGTCTATTGAGGAACCATAACCACTACTACTGGATAATTGATAGGTACAGTAGTGAACTGAAGGGTTGTCCCAACTTGTTCAAATCATTATAATACAACTACTAATAATAGTTAAAAGCAGTGCTCCTTATCAGTCCAGTATGTGTGCAGGTATATGTGCTTACACCCAGCCTTTCTTGGTATTGCTGGTTGTAGTACATATACCTGCATACATACTGGACAGTAGGTGGCAATGGTACTGTGACTGTATATGGGGTGCAACAAACTTACCTGAGACTCCCTGTCTCTGCCAGTCTGTCCCCCTGCATATCTGTCCCCAGTTCTGCTGTCTGTGTGCCATCTGCAACTTAGAAGGGACAATTACATGACATTTTCTCAAGAGCAATTCCTGAAAAAACACCAAAAGTAGTGCTGTAACACATAGCCTACGCTGTAATATGTTAAATGTATATTGAGGAACCATAATCACTACTACTGGATAATTGATAGGTACAGTAGTGAACTGAAGGGTTGTCCCAACTTGTTCAAATCATTATAATACTACTACTAATAATAGTTAAAAGCAGTGCTCCTTATCAGTCCAGTATGTGTGCAGGTATATGTGCTTACACCCAGCCTTTCTTGGTATTGCTGGTTGTAGTACATATACCTGCATACATACTGGACAGTATAGGTGGCAATGGTACTGTACACTGACTGTATATGGGGTGCAACAAACTTACCTGAGACTCCCTGTCCCTGCATATCTGTCCCCAGTTCTGCTGTCTGTGTGCCATCTGCCCTAGCAGGGGCTAAAATCTGATATCAACTTAGAAGGGACAATTACATGACATTTTCTCAAGAGCAATTCCTGAAAAAACACCAAAAGTAGTGCTGTAACACATAGCCTACGCTGTAATATGTTAAATGTATATTGAGGAACCATAATCACTACTACTGGATAATTGATAGGTACAGTAGTGAACTGAAGGGTTGTCCCAACTTGTTCAAATCATTATAATACTACTACTAATAATAGTTAAAAGCAGTGCTCCTTATCAGTCCAGTATGTGTGCAGGTATTTGTGCTTACACCCAGCCTTTCTTGGTATTGCTGGTTGTAGTACATATACCTGCATACATACTGGACAGTAGGTGGCAATGGTACTGTACACTGACTGTATATGGGGTGCAACAAACTTACCTGAGACTCCCTGTCTCTGCCAGTCTGTCCCTGCATATCTGTCCCCAGTTCTGCTGTCTGTGTGCCATCTGCCCTAGCAGGGGCTAAAATCTGATATCAACTTAGAAGGGACAATTACATGACATTTTCTCAAGAGCAATTCCTGAAAAAACACCAAAAGTAGTGCTGTAACACATAGCCTACGCTGTAATATGTTAAATGTATATTGAGGAACCATAATCACTACTACTGGATAATTGATAGGTACAGTAGTGAACTGAAGGGTTGTCCCAACTTGTTCAAATCATTATAATACAATTACTAATAATAGTTAAAAGCAGTGCTCCTTATCAGTCCAGTATGTGTGCAGGTATATGTGCTTACACCCAGCCTTTCTTGGTATTGCTGGTTGTAGTACATATACCTGCATACATACTGGACAGTATGTGGCAATGGTACTGTACACTGACTGTATATGGGGTGCAACAAACTTACCTGAGACTCCCTGTCTCTACCAGTCTGTCCCTGCATATCTGTCCCCAGTTCTGCTGTCTGTGTGCCATCTGCCCTAGCAGGGGCTAAAATCTGATATCAACTTTGGAGGGGACAATTACATGACATTTTCTCAAGAGCAATTCCTGAAAAAACACCAAAAGTAGTGCTGTAACACATAGCCTACGCTGTAATATGTTAAATGTCTATTGAGGAACCATAATCACTACTACTGGATAATTGATAGGTACAGTAGTGAACTGAAGGGTTGTCCCAACTTGTTCAAATCATTATAATACTACTACTAATAATAGTTAAAAGCAGTGCTCCTTATCAGTCCAGTATGTGTGCAGGTATATGTGCTTACACCCAGCCTTTCTTGGTATTGCTGGTTGTAGTACATATACCTGCATACATACTGGACAGTATAGGTGGCAATGGTACTGTATATGGGGTGCAACAAACTTACCTGAGACTCCCTGTCTCTGCCAGTCTGTCCCTGCATATCTGTCCCCAGTTCTGCTGTCTGTGTGCCATCTGCCCTAGCAGGGGCTAAAATCTGATATCAACTTAGAAGGGACAATTACATGACATTTTCTCAAGAGCAATTCCTGAAAAAACACCAAAAGTAGTGCTGTAACACATAGCCTACGCTGTAATATGTTAAATGTATATTGAGGAACCATAATCACTACTACTGGATAATTGATAGGTACAGTAGTGAACTGAAGGGTTGTCCCAACTTGTTCAAATCATTATAATACAATTACTAATAATAGTTAAAAGCAGTGCTCCTTATCAGTCCAGTATGTGTGCAGGTATATGTGCTTACACCCAGCCTTTCTTGGTATTGCTGGTTGTAGTACATATACCTGCATACATACTGGACAGTATAGGTGGCAATGGTACTGTACACTGACTGTATATGGGGTGCAACAAACTTACCTGAGACTCCCTGTCTCTGCCAGTCCCCTATCTGTCCCCAGTTCTGCTGTCTGTGTGCCATCTGCCCTAGCAGGGGCTAAAATCTGATATCAACTTGGGAGGGGACAATTACATGACATTTTCTCAAGAGCAATTCCTGAAAAAACACCAAAAGTAGTGCTGTAACACATAGCCTACGCTGTAATATGTTAAATGTATATTGAGGAACCATAATCACTACTACTGGATAATTGATAGGTACAGTAGTTAACTGAAGGGTTGTTCAAATCATTATAATACTACTACTAATAATAGTTATAGCAGTGTTCCTTATCAGTCCAGTATGTATGCAGGTATATGTACTTACAACCAGCCTTTCATCATTTATTTCAACGTGTTACAACGTGAAATCGCCTCTATTCCATTCAAACCGTAGAGGACCAAACTACATCTCCCATAATGCAACGCCAGCACAGGTGGCCAGCAAAGCTAATCGTCTACATCCAGAAAGGCTTTCTAGCTAGCAACAGCAGCACTTTTAGCACTCTGTAAACTATATTAATAACAACAATAAAACTCTGAAAGTTACATGTTTCAATAGTCTCACACTCCCTTATAACATACAGCATTAATTATTGTTATGGACTTCTACAAAGGAGTAATTTGCAACACATACCCTTCTCTATGTGTTTTCTCGGACTGAGGAGAACTGGAGCTACACCATGGTGTTAGTCGGTGACACGAGCGCCCAGATGAAATCAACCAATAAGAATGCTTGAATGATGAGATCCAACCAATAAGAATGCTTGAACATTAAATACACATTTCTTTCGAGGCAGGTGGAAACATAACCAACCTTGTTAACAGACGATAGCAAAAGTTCAATTTTTGACAACTCCACATAAATTGAATAGGTACTAGCTAGCTAGCTTGATAGTTAATGTTTGCGCGCCAGCTCTGCAAATTCAGCAAGAGTGTGTGAACGCTTCCAACGTTAACCTCAAGTCAATTAGTTTAATTAGTTAGCTAAACTAATGACCTACAGTGGATCAAACCATTGAGGCAAAGGGCGGGGGTCGCAGTCTTTTGAAACTTAAAAACGCGCTATTAGTGTCTATAATCAGCTTAAGTGCTTTCATTGCGTTCATTCATATTATTGAAATTACATAGATATGTTTACAGTGATATATTGGGGGGGGGGGAATCATATTTTTCCCAGGATAGGGGGATCGTGTCCCCCCTGGGATTTCTGCCTATGCACGTGATATCTCCTCACTCACGTGGTTGATTGAAGGACGAACTGATTTGTGTTGATGGCAAAGATGAAGAAGGAGGGATGACTAGAAACGATTCAGTTGACCTGTTTATGTGTGGATTAATTGTCGGAGTAGAGGAATTTGTGTAATTCAGGTAAAAAAATAACGCAATGTTTATGTCACAGGACAAATTAGCTAGCAAGTTAACTAGCTAAATTGCCATACAAGTCTAGCTACCATCGCGTTTTTGTCCATTTGGGATCCTGTGTATGCGGTAGATTTTTTGCCGTGTTTTCGTCCACTTGGGGAATGGGAGATACGGGTCCAGATTTTTTGTTGTTGTTGTTTCCAGTGATGTGTGTCCTCCGAAGTTGGTGTAACTGCTCCAGTGTTTGGGTTAGAGGTTAGGTTTAGGGTTAGGGTTAAGGGTTAGGTTTCTAGTTTTGAGTCTGTTGATCTAGGGTTACGGGTGTTAGGGTTACGGGGGTTAGGGTTTGAATATAATTGTGTTTTGTTTCAACTGGTTAGGGTTAGGTTTCTAGTTTTGAGTCTGTTGATCCAGGGTTAGGGTTACGAGGGTTGGGGTTAGGTTTTGAATATAATTGTGTTTCGTTTCAACTGGTTAGTTGTAAGGTGCACAGGCCTATCTCCTGTTTATCCCTCCTGTTTCTGATCTAATATAATAGGTGTAGTACTTAAAAAGGCCCGTAGATGTCCTCCTAGGATCATAAATTAAACTGAGGTAAGTTCCAAGTTCCCTCTTTTTCTGGGTGGCAGTGCAGAAGTCGATGTGGTGAGAGATTCATTCAACCATAGTGTTGTTAAATATGAACATTAAATGGTTTTATTGTTTTGTTAAAGGAAAGGAAAAACCTAAAAGTAGTGCTGTAACACATAGCCTACGCTGTAATATGTTAAATGTATATTGAGGAACCATAATCACTACTACTGGATAATTGATAGGTACAGTAGTGAACTGAAGGGTTGTCCCAACTTGTTCAAATCATTATAACACTACTACTAATAATAGTTAAAAGCAGTGCTCCTTATCAGTCCAGTATGTGTGCAGGTATTTGTGCTTACACCCAGCCTTTCTTGGTATTGCTGGTTGTAGTACATATACCTGCATACATACTGGACAGTATAGGTGGCAATGGTACTGTATATGGGGTGCAACAAACTTACCTGAGACTCCCTGTCCCTGCATTTCTGTCCCCAGTTCTGCTGTCTGTGTGCCATCTGCCCTAGCAGGGGCTAAAATCTGTTATCAACTTTGG
>NW_027259519.1:0-22500 GCF_045791955.1 Oncorhynchus clarkii lewisi
TACCATATCTTCACCAGCATCCACTACCATATCTTCACTAGCGACACTTGTTTTCTCAATTCTTTTAAATCGCTTCAGCGTAGGAGATTCGACTTTGACCGCTCTAACTTTTTGCCACCTCAAATCTCTTTTACTCTTTTGCAGGGAACTCCAGGAACTCTGGGGATCATGATCTCCACCACAATTACAATTACTGTCGTCCTTCCACACACCGCACTTCAGTGTACTCCGTCCGTCCGTCCGTCTGCGCGCACACACACACACACACACACTAAAAACATGTCCCAAATCATTTACATTTATTTTTCTTTTTACGCTTTACTGGTTTAGGGACGACAGCTCTTACAGCGTATTTTACATAACCAAGCTTCACGTGTAGGTATTTGCTCTTTATCAGAAACCAACCGGACCGACAGATTTTCCTTTGCTCACCCAGCAGGTCAGGTGAAATGCTGAATACAACAGGTGTAGTAGACCTCGCAGTGAAATGCTGAATACAACAGGTGTAGTAGACCTCGCAGTGAAATGCTGAATACAACAGGTGTAGTAGACCTCACAGTGAAATGCTGAATACAACAGGTGTAGTAGAACTCACAGTGAAATGTTGAATACAACAGGTGTAGTAGACCTTACAGTGAAATGCTGAATACAACAGGTGTAGTAGACCTTACAGTGAAATGCTGAATACAACAGGTGTAGTAGACCTTACAGTGAAATGCTGAATACAACAGGTGTAGTAGACCTTACAGTGAAATGCTGAATACAACAGGTATAGTAGACCTCACAGTGAAATGCTGAATACAACAGGTGTAGTAGACCTCACAGTGAAATACTGAGTACAACAGGTGTAGTAGACCTTACAGTGAAATGCTGAATACAACAGGTGTAGTAGACCTCTCAGTGAAATGCTGAATACAACAGGTGTAGTAGACCTTACAGTGAAATGCTGAATACAACAGGTGTAGTAGACCTTACAGTGAAATGCTGAATACAACAGGTGTAGTAGACCTTACAGTGAAATCCTGAATACAACAGGTGTAGTAGACCTCACAGTGAAATGCTGAATACAACAGGTGTAGTAGACCTTACAGTGAAATGCTGAATACAACAGGTATAGTAGACCTCACAGTGAAATGCTGAATACAACAGGTGTAGTAGACCTCACAGTGAAATACTGAATACAACAGGTGTAGTAGACCTTACAGTGAAATGCTGAATACAACAGGTGTAGTAGACCTTACAGTGAAATGCTGAATACAACAGGTGTAGTAGACCTCACAGTGAAATGCTGAATACAACAGGTGTAGTAGACCTTACAGTGAAATGCTGAATACAACAGGTGTAGTAGACCTCACAGTGAAATGCTGAATACAACAGGTGTAGTAGACCTTACAGTGAAATGCTGAATACAACAGGTGTAGTAGACCTTACAGTGAAATGCTGAATACAACAGGTGTAGTAGACCTCACAGTGAAATGCTGAATACAACAGGTGTAGTAGACCTCGCAGTGAAATGCTGAATACAACAGGTGTAGTAGACCTCGCAGTGAAATGCTGAATACAACAGGTGTAGTAGACCTTACAGTGAAATGCTGAATACAACAGGTGTAGTAGACCTCACAGTGAAATGTTGAATACAACAGGTGTAGTAGACCTTACAGTGAAATGCTGAATACAACAGGTGTAGTAGACCTTACAGTGAAATGCTGAATACAACAGGTGTAGTAGACCTTACAGTGAAATGCTGAATACAACAGGTGTAGTAGACCTTACAGTGAAATGCTGAATACAACAGGTGTAGTAGACCTTACAGTGAAATGCTGAATACAACAGGTGTAGTAGACCTCACAGTGAAATGCTGAATACAACAGGTGTAGTAGACCTTACAGTGAAATGCTGAATACAACAGGTGTAGTAGACCTCACAGTGAAATGCTGAATACAACAGGTGTAGTAGACCTCACAGTGAAATGCTGAATACAACAGGTGTAGTAGACCTTACAGTGAAATGCTGAATACAACAGGTGTAGTAGACCTTACAGTGAAATGCTGAATACAACAGGTGTAGTAGACCTTACAGTGAAATGCTGAATACAACAGGTGTAGTAGACCTTACAGTGAAATGCTGAATACAACAGGTGTAGTAGACCTTACAGTGAAATGCTGAATACAACAGGTGTAGTAGACCTTACAGTGAAATGCTGAATACAACAGGTGTAGTAGACCTCACAGTGAAATGCTGAATACAACAGGTGTAGTAGACCTTACAGTGAAATGCTGAATACAACAGGTGTAGTAGACCTCACAGTGAAATGCTGAATACAACAGGTGTAGTAGACCTTACAGTGAAATGCTGAATACAACAGGTGTAGTAGACCTCACAGTGAAATGCTGAATACAACAGGTGTAGTAGACCTTACAGTGAAATGCTGAATACAACAGGTGTAGTAGACCTTACAGTGAAATGCTGAATACAACAGGTGTAGTAGACCTCACAGTGAAATGCTGAATACAACAGGTGTAGTAGACCTCGCAGTGAAATGCTGAATACAACAGGTGTAGTAGACCTCGCAGTGAAATGCTGAATACAACAGGTGTAGTAGACCTTACAGTGAAATGCTGAATACAACAGGTGTAGTAGACCTCACAGTGAAATGTTGAATACAACAGGTGTAGTAGACCTTACAGTGAAATGCTGAATACAACAGGTGTAGTAGACCTTACAGTGAAATGCTGAATACAACAGGTGTAGTAGACCTTACAGTGAAATGCTGAATACAACAGGTGTAGTAGACCTTACAGTGAAATGCTGAATACAACAGGTGTAGTAGACCTTACAGTGAAATGCTGAATACAACAGGTGTAGTAGACCTCACAGTGAAATGCTGAATACAACAGGTGTAGTAGACCTTACAGTGAAATGCTGAATACAACAGGTGTAGTAGACCTCACAGTGAAATGCTGAATACAACAGGTGTAGTAGACCTCACAGTGAAATGCTGAATACAACAGGTGCAGTAGACCTTACAGTGAAATGCTGAATACAACAGGTGTAGTAGACCTTACAGTGAAATGCTGAATACAACAGGTGTAGTAGACCTTACAGTGAAATGCTGAATACAACAGGTGTAGTAGACCTTACAGTGAAATGCTGAATACAACAGGTGTAGTAGACCTTACAGTGAAATGCTGAATACAACAGGTGTAGTAGACCTTACAGTGAAATGCTGAATACAACAGGTGTAGTAGACCTCACAGTGAAATGCTGAATACAACAGGTGTAGTAGACCTTACAGTGAAATGCTGAATACAACAGGTGTAGTAGACCTCACAGTGAAATGCTGAATACAACAGGTGTAGTAGACCTTACAGTGAAATGCTGAATACAACAGGTGTAGTAGACCTTACAGTGAAATGCTGAATACAACAGGTGTAGTAGACCTTACAGTGAAATGCTGAATACAACAGGTGTAGTAGACCTTACAGTCAAATGCTGAATACCACAGGTGTAGTAGACCTTACAGTGAAATGCTGAATACAACAGGTGTAGTAGACCTTACAGTGAAATGCTGAATACAACAGGTGTAGTAGACCTTACAGTGAAATGCTGAATACAACAGGTGTAGTAGACCTTACAGTGAAATGCTGAATACAACAGGTGTAGTAGACCTTACAGTGAAATCCTGAATACAACAGGTGTAGTAGACCTCACAGTGAAATGCTGAATACAACAGGTGTAGTAGACCTTACAGTGAAATGCTGAATACAACAGGTGTAGTAGACCTTACAGTGAAATGCTGAATACAACAGGTGTAGTAGACCTTACAGTGAAATGCTGAATACAACAGGTGTAGTAGACCTTACAGTGAAATGCTGAATACAACAGGTGTAGTAGACCTTACAGTGAAATGCTGAATACAACAGGCGTAGTAGACCTTACAGTGAAATGCTGAATACAACAGGTGTAGTAGACCTTACAGTGAAATGCTGAATACAACAGGTGTAGTAGACCTCACAGTGAAATGCTGAATACAACAGGTGTAGTAGACCTCACAGTGAAATGCTGAATACAACAGGTGTAGTAGACCTTACAGTGAAATGCTGAATACAACAGGTGTAGTAGACCTGACAGTGAAATGCTGAATACAACAGGTGTAGTAGACCTCACAGTGAAATGCTGAATACAACAGGTGTAGTAGACCTTACAGTGAAATGCTGAATACAACAGGTGTAGTAGACCTCACAGTGAAATGCTGAATACAACAGGTGTAGTAGACCTTACAGTGAAATGCTGAATACAACAGGTGTAGTAGACCTTACAGTGAAATGCTGAATACAACAGGTGTAGTAGACCTTACAGTGAAATGCTGAATACAACAGGTGTAGTAGACCTTACAGTGAAATGCTGAATACAACAGGTGTAGTAGACCTTACAGTGAAATGCTGAATACAACAGGTGTAGTAGACCTTACAGTGAAATGCTGAATACAACAGGTGTAGTAGACCTCACAGTGAAATGCTGAATACAACAGGTGTAGTAGACCTGACAGTGAAATGCTGTATACAACAGGTATAGTAGACCTCACAGTGAATTGCTGAATACAACAGGTGTAGTAGACCTTACAGTGAAATGCTGACTTACAGGCTCTAACCAACAGTGCAAAAAAGGTGTCAGGTGAACAATAGGTAAGTAAAGAAATAAAACAACAGTAAAAAGACAGGCTATATACAGTAGAGAGGCTATATACAGTAGAGAGGCTATATACAGTAGAGAGGCTATATACAGTGGAGAGGCTATATACAGTGGAGAGGCTATATACAGTGGAGAGGCTATATACAGTAGAGAGGCTATATACAGTAGAGAGGCTACATACAGTAGAGGCTATATACAGTAGAGAGATTATGTACAGTAGAGAGGCTATATACCGCATAATGTATCAGGTACATAATATAACAGGTACATAATATATCAGGTACATAATATAACAGGTACATAATATATCAGGTACATAATATAACAGGTACATAATATAACAGGTACATAATATAACAGGTATATAATATAACAGGTATATAATATAACAGGTACATAATATAACAGGTACATAATATATCAGGTACATAATATATCAGGTACATGATATAACAGGTACATAATATAACAGGTATATAATATAACAGGTACATAATATAACAGGTACATAATATAACAGGTATATAATATAACAGGTACATAATATAACAGGTACATAATATAACAGGTACATAATATATCAGGTACATAATATATCAGGTACATAATATAACAGGTACATAATATAACAGGTACATAATATAACAGGTACATAATATATCAGGTACATAATATAACAGGTACATAATATAACAGGTATATAATATAACAGGTACATAATATAACAGGTACATAATATAACAGGTACATAATATATCAGGTACATAATATATCAGGTACATAATATAACAGGTACATAATATAACAGGTATATAATATAACAGGTACATAATATAACAGGTACATAATATAACAGGTACATAATATATCAGGTACATAATATAACAGGTACATAATATATCAGGTACATAATATATCAGGTACATAATATAACAGGTACATAATATAACAGGTATATAATATAACAGGTACATAATATAACAGGTACATAATATAACAGGTACATAATATATCAGGTACATAATATAACAGATACATAATATAACAGATACATAATATAACAGATACATAATATAACAGGTACATAATATAACAGGTACATAATATATCAGGTACATAATATATCAGATACATAATATAACAGGTACATAATATAACAGGTATATAATATAACAGGTACATAATATAACAGGTATATAATATAACAGTCAGAACTGGCAGATACAAAATATTACATTATGAAAATACGAGGTTTTTAAAACTTTTTGCCAGATAGACAGTACCAGTCAAAAGTTTGGACACACCTACTCATTCAAGTGTTTTTCTTTATAATATTTATAATATAAGACATCAAAACTATGAAATTACACGTATGGAATCATGCAGTAACCAAAAAAGTGTTAAACAAATCTAAATATATTTTATATTTTAGTTTCTTCAAAGTGGCCACCCTTTGCCTTGATGACAGTTTTGCACACTCTTGGCATTCTCTCAACCACCTTCACCTGGAATGCTTTTCCAACAGCCTTGAAGGAGTTCCCATGTATGCTGAGCACTTGTTGGCTAATTTTCCTTCACTCAGCGGTCCAATTCATCCCAAACCATCTCAATTGGGTTGAGGTCGGGTGACTGTGGAGGCCAGGTCATCTGATGCAGCACTCCATCACACTTCTTCTTGGTCAAATAGCCCTTATACAGCCTGGAGGTGTGTTGGGTCATTGTCTTGTTGAAAAACAAATGATAGTCCCACTAAGCCCAAACTGGATTGGATGGCGTATCGCTGCAGAATGCTGTGGTCGCCATGCTGGTTAAGTGTGAATTATAAATAAATAATTGACAGTGTCACCATCAAAGCACCATAAGACCTCCTCTTCCATGCTTCACGGTGGAAAATACACATGCTGAGGTCATCAAATCATCAAATCAAATTTATTTATATAGCCCCTTTTTACATCAGCTGATATCTCAAAGTGCTGTACAGAAACCCAGCCTAAAACCCCAAACAGCAAGCAATGCAGGTGTAGAAGCACGGTGGCTAGAAAAAACTCCCTAGAAAGGCCAAAACCTAGGAAGAAAGAAACCTAGAGAGGAACCAGGCTATGTGGGGTGGCCAGTCCTCTTCTGGCTGTGCCGGGTGGAGATTATAACAGAACATGGCCAAGATGTTCAAATGTTCATAAATGACCAGCATGGTCAAATAATAATAATCACAGGCAGAACCGTTGAAACTGGAGCAGCAGCACGGCCAGGTGGACTGGGGACAGCAAGGAGTCATCATGTCAGGTAGTCCTGAGGCATGGTCCTAGGGCTCAGGTCCTCCGAGAGAGAAAGAAAGAGAGAAAGAAAGAGAGAATTAGAGAGAGCATACTTAAATTCACGCAGTTCACCGGATAGAACAGGAGAAGTACTCCAGATATAACAAACTGACCCTAGCACATAAACTACTGCAGAATAAATACTGGAGGCTGAGACAGGAGGGGTCAGGAGACAGGAGACACTGTGGCCCCATCCGAGGACACCCCCGGACAGGGCCAAACAGGGCCAAACAGGAAGGATATAACCCCACCCACTTTGCCAAAGCACAGCCCCCACACCACTAGAGGGATATCTTCAACCACCAACTTACCATCCTGAGACAAGGCCGAGTATAGCCCACAAAGATTCCGCCACGGCACAACTCAAGGGGGGGCGCCAACCCAGACAAGAAGATCACATCAGTGACTCAACCCACTCAAGTGATGCACCCCTCCTAGGGACGGTATGAAAGAGCACCAGTAAGCCAGTGACTCAGCCCCTGTAATAGTGTTAGAGGCAGAGAATCCCAGTGGAGAGAGGGGACCGGCCAGGCAGAGACAGCAAGGGCGGTTAGTTGCTCCAGAGCCTTTCCGTTCACCTTCCCACTCCTGGGCCAGACTACACTCAATCATATGACCCACTGAAGAGATGAGTCTTCAGTAAAGACTTAAAGGTTGAGACCGAGTTTGCGTCTCTCACATGGGTAGGCAGACCATTACATAAAAATGGAGCTCTATAGGAGAAAGCCCTGCCTCCAGCTGTTTGCTTAGAAATTCTAAGGACAATTAGGAGGCCTGCGTCTTGTGACCGTAGCGTATGTGTAGGTATGTACGGCAGGACCAAATCAGAGAGATAGGTAGGAGCAAGCCCATGTAATGCTTTGTAGGTTAGCAGTAAAACCTTGAAATCAGCCCTTGCTTTGACAGGAAGCCCGTGTAGGGAGGCTAGCACTGGAGTAATATGATCAAATCTTTTGTTTCTAGTCAGGATTCTAGCAGCTGTATTTAGCACTAACTGAAGTTTATTTAGTGCTTTATCCGGGTAGCCGGAAAGTAGAGCATTGCAGTAGTCTAACCTAGAAGTGACAAAAGCATGGATTCATTTTTCTGCATCATTTTTGGACAAAAAGTTTCTGATTTTTGCAATGTTACGTAGATGGAAAAAAGCTGTCCTTGAAACATTCTTGATATGTTCTTCAAAAGAGAGATCAGGGTCCAGAGTAACACCGAGGTCCTAGTTTCTTATGAGAAATGTTTTTAGTTTTTAGGGGTGCAACTGCATCTAGGGTATTGCGCAAGGTTAAATTGAGTTCCTCAGTTAGGTGGTTAACTGATTTTTGTCCTCTGGCGTCCTTGGGTAGCCAGAGGGAATCTGGAAGGACATCAAGGAATCTTTGTGTTGTCTGTGAATTTATAGCACGACTTTTGATGTTCCGTTCCTTGTTCTTGGTTTGATCATCCGTTCACCCACACAGCATCTTACAATGACATGGTGGTTGGAACCAAAAGTCTCCTATTTGGACCAAAGGACACACTTCCACCTGTTCGAATGTCCATTGCTAGTCTTTTCTTATTATTGGTGTCCTTTTGTAGTGGTTTCTTTGCAGCGATTCCACCATGAAGGCCTGATTTCACACAGTCTCCTCTGAATAGTTGATGTTGAGATGTGTCTGATGCTTGAATTCTGTGAAGCTTTTATTTGGGCTGCAGTTTCTGAGGCTGGTAACTCTAATGAACTTATCCTTTGCAGCAGAGGTAACTCTGGGTCTCCCTTTCCTGTGGCGGTCCTTGTGAGAGACAGGTAACTCTAATGATCTTATCCTCAGCAGCAGAGGTAACTCTGGGTCTCCCTTTCCTGTGGCGGTCCTCGTGAGAGACAGGTAACTCTAATGATCTTATCCTCAGCAGCAGAGGTAACTCTGGGTCTCCCTTTCCTGTGGCAGTCCTCATGAGACCCAGTTAACTCTAATGATCTTATCCTCAGCAGCAGAGGTAACTCTGGGTCTCCCTTTCCTGTGGCAGTCCTCATGAGACCCAGTTAACTCTAATGATCTTATCCTCAGCAGCAGAGGTAACTCTGGGTCTCCCTTTCCTGTGGCGGTCCTCATGAGAGACAGGTAACTCTAATGATCTTATCCTCAGCAGCAGAGGTAACTCTGGGTCTCCCTTTCCTGTGGCAGTCCTCATGAGACCCAGTTAACTCTAATGATCTTATCCTCAGCAGCAGAGGTAACTCTGGGTCTCCCTTTCCTGTGGCGGTCCTCATGAGAGACAGGTAACTCTAATGATCTTATCCTCAGCAGCAGAGGTAACTCTGGGTCTTTCCTTTCCTGTGGCGGTCCTCGTGAGAGACAGGTAACTCTAATGATCTTATCCTCAGCAGCAGAGGTAACTCTGGGTCTCCCTTTCCTGTGGCGGTCCTCGTGAGAGACAGGTAACTCTAATGATCTTATCCTCAGCAGCAGAGGTAACTCTGGGTCTTCCCTTTCCTGTGGCGGTCCTCGTGAGAGACAGGTAACTCTAATGATCTTATCCTCAGCAGCAGAGGTAACTCTGGGTCTTTCCTTTCCTGTGTCGGTCCTCATGAGACCCAGTTAACTCTAATGATCTTATCCTCTGCAGCAGAGGTAACTCTGGGTCTTCCTTTCCTGTGTCGGTCCTCATGAGAGCCAGTTTCATCATAGCGCTTGATGGTTTTTACGACTGCACTTGAAGAAGCTTTCAAATTTCTTGACATTTTCCGTATTGACTGACCTTCATGTCTTAAAGTAATGATGGACTGTCGTTTCTCTTTGCTTATTTGAGCTGTTCTTTCCATAATATGGACATGGTCTTTTACCAAATAGGGCTATCTCCTGTATACCATCCCTACCTTGTCACAACACAACTGATTGGCTCAAACGCATTAAGAAGGAAAGAAATTCCACAAATTAACATTTAACAAGTCACACCTGTTAACCGAAATGCATTCCAGGTGATTACCTCATGGAGCTGGTTGAGAGAATGTCAAGAGTGTGCAAAGCTGTCCACAAGGCAAAGGGTGGGCTACTTTGAAGAATCTCAAATATAAAATACATTTTGATTTGTTTTGACATGTTTTGGTTACTACATGATTTCCATATGTGTTGTTTCATAGTTTGAAGCTCCTTCAGTAGAGGAACACACAACCATACACACACACACACACACACACACACACACACACACACACACACACACACACACACACACACACATACACACACACAATAACACACACACACACATATACACACACACACACACACACACACACACATACACACACACAATAACACACACACATACACACAATAATACACACACACACACACACACACACACACACACACACACACACAATAACACACACACACACATACAATAACACACACACACAATAACACACACACACACACAATAACACACACACAATAACACACACACACACACACACACAATAACACACACACACAATAACACACACACACACACCAAAGACAGAAGTAGAATATTGAGAGAAGGTTAGTAGTGTGTGAGACCACCTAGCGACCCACCCCTGAGCCGAGGGGGAAACCCAACTCTCTTGTGTGTTTTTATCAATCAGTCTTCTACCAGCAGGGGAGTTTTTCCTGTTGACTCATTCAGAGAAATCTTGGTCAGAGAAAGTCCATTTATCAAACATGCGTGTGTGTGTGTCTGTCTTTATGTATCTTTGTATGTGTGCATTCCTTCTCTTTTCTCCCAGATCTCTGGCGAGGTGACTCGTTCCTTCGGGTTCGCGCCCCGCGATAATGCTTCTGCGAAACGCTGTCACTGTTCTATTTCCACGGCAACCGCCAGTTCTGAAATTAACCCTTTCCTGACCAGACTGCTGCAGTCTGACACCACATGGGCTGGGCTAAGTTGGATGAATCAGTGGTTACTTGGTGCTTACTGGGTGGTGGTTTTGTGAATCAGTCGTCTAGCAAAGGGGGTTTTCTGTTCTTCAGAAAGACTCATTCAGAGAAACCTAATTCTCAGCTCAAACCTCTGGATCATACCACCTCTCTCCTCCTCTCTACCCATCTCCTCCTCTCTACCCTTCTCCTCCTCTCTACCCTTCTCCTCCTCTCTACCCATCTCCTCCTCTCTACCCATCTCCTCCTCTCTACCCATCTCCTCCCCTCTACCCTTCTCCTCCTCTCTACCCATCTCCTCCTCTCTACCCATCTCCTCCTCTCTACCCATCTCCTCCTCTCTACCCATCTCCTCCTCTCTACCCTTCTCCTCCTCTCTACCCATCTCCTCCTCTCTACCCATCTCCTCCTCTCTACCCTTCTCCTCCTCTCTACCCATCTCCTCCTCTCTACCCTTCTCCTCCTCTCTACCCATCTCCTCCTCTCTACCCTTCTCCTCCTCTCTACCCATCTCCTCCTCTCTACCCTTCTCCTCCTCTCTACCCATCTCCTCCTCTCTACCCTTCTCCTCCTCTCTACCCTTCTCCTCCTCTCTACCCATCTCCTCCTCTCTACCCTTCTCCTCCTCTCTACCCATCTCCTCCTCTCTACCCATCTCCTCCTCTCTACCCATCTCCCCCTCTCTACCCATCTCCTCCTCTCTACCCATCCTCCTCTCTACCCTTCTCCTCCTCTCTACCCATCTCCTCCTCTCTACCCATCTCATCCTCTCCCTACCCTTCTCCTCCTCTCTCTACCCCTCTCCTCCGCTCTCTACCCTTCTCCTCTCTCTACCCCTCTCCTCCTCTCCCTACCCTTCTCCTCCTCTCCCTACCCCTCCTTCTCTCTCTACCCTTCTCCTCCTCTCTACCCATCTCCTCTCTACCCATCTCCTCCTCTCCCCCCTCTCCTCGCTACTATCTCTCTACCCCTCTCCTCTCTACCATCTCTACCCCTCTCCTCTCTACCATCTCTACCTCTCTCCTCTCTACCATCTCTCTACCCCTCTTCCTCTCTACCATCTCTACCCCTCTCCTCTCTACCATCTCTCTACCCCTCTCCTCTCTACCATCTCTACCCCTCTCCTCTCTCACCATCTCTACCCCTCTTCCTCTCTACCATCTCTACCCCTCTCCTCTCTACCATCTCTCTACCCCTCTCCTCTCTACCATCTCTACCCCTCTTCCTCTCTACCATCTCTACCCCTCTCCCTCTCTACCCCTCTCCTCTCTACCATCTCTCTACCCCTCTCCTCTCTACCATCTCTCTACCCCTCTCCTCTCTACCATCTCTACCCCTCTTCCTCTCTACCATCTCTACCCCTCTCCTCTCTACCATCTCTCTACCCCTCTCCTCTCTACCATCTCTCTACCCCTCTCCTCTCTACCATCTCTCTACCCCTCTCCTCTCTACCATCTCTCTACCCCTCTCCTCTCTACCATCTCTCTACCCCTCTGTGTGTGTGTGTGTGTGTGTGTGTGTGTGTGTGTGTGTGTGTGTGTGTGTGTGTGTGTGTGTGTGTGTGTGTGTGTGTGTGTGTGTGTGTGTGTGTGTGTGTGTGTGTGTGTGTGTGTACTTGTCAATCTGCGTTCATGACAAGGTAAATCATTAGTTCGAGTCGCACCCCTGAAAATCATTCCGAGAAACGCTGTGTCACTGATCTATTTCCACGGCAACCGCCAGTTCTGAAATTAACCCTTTCTTGACTAGGCTGGGCCAGGGGCTGGGCCGAGGGCTGGGCCAGGGGCTGGACTGGGCTAGATGAATCAGTGGTGTGCTGTTATGACTGGGGTGACGGCCCCCCTGGTGTCACATCCTGCAGCAGCCTAGTCAGGAACAGGTTGATTTCAGAGAGGAATGACGCAGCACTGACCTCAGACTACTGGAAACGGGCTGTTGAATCAAAACATTGGCACGCACATTGAATTTGTTTTATTTCATAATGGCACTGCACACCTAGTTCTTTACTGGTTCACAGTCCCCATATATTCCCTCGTAAATGTGATGAAGTGTGTGTATTACTGTGTCTCTCTCCTAGCTAAGGGCCGTGAGGCGGCGCTGCAGAGTAAACTGGACTAAGAAGTTCTGCCAGACCATGGGCTTTGATGTACCGAGGTATAACACACACACACACACACACACACACACCACACGGACACACACACACACAACAAGTACAGTGTCTGGGGAACTGACAGAACAAGTACAGTGTCTGGGGAGCTGACAGAACAAGTACAGTGTCTGGGGAACTGACAGAACAAGTACAGTGTCTGGGGAACTGACAGAACGAGTACAGTGTCTGGGGAACTGACAGAACAAGTACAGTGTCTGGGGAACTGACAGAACAAGTACAGTGTCTGGGGAGCTGACAGAACAAGTACAGTGTCTGGGGAACTGACAGAACAAGTACAGTGTCTGGGGAACTGACAGAACGAGTACAGTGTCTGGGGAACTGACAGAACAAGTACAGTGTCTGGGGAACTGACAGAACAAGTACAGTGTCTGAGGAACGGACAGACAGATCCATAGAGATCCTATTCCAGTGTTTGGAATAGTGTGGTCCTTTTTAAAAACTCTAGACACAAAACTCAAAACCGCCATCAGTTGTAAGACAGGCTGTCCAATGTTCAAAACATTGCATTGTGAATTCATATCTTTAAAGAAACCTTGCACTTGCAGAATCATCGGTTCAAATAACTCATTTATCATGAAATACCATAGGAACATTCATTTAGATCACCCACACACAAGATACCGGTAGTTTCACTGTGTCGTTGTTCGTACAATCATTAAATATTGTCGTACAAAATGTGTAATACAGGTTTCATTATGCTACTACACGTAAATACATCACTGTAAAAGGACTAGTAGAGAGAATACTACAGACACAGTGGAATCATTGAACAAAATATGACATGTATTGATGAAATACAATAAATCACAACAGGTTTCTTTGAATCAAAGCAGAAATAGTTAGCTACAAAAAAAAGAAAAAACAGTTTAAGGTTGACTGCAGTGTTCCTCACCTGGCTTACTGTAAAACATCAACTGCGGTGTTCCTCACCTGGCTTACTGTAAAACATCAACTGCGGTGTTCCTCACCTGGCTTACTGTAAAACATCAACTGCGGTGTTCCTCACCTGGCTTACTGTAAAACATCACTGCAGTGTTCCTCATCTGGCTTACTGTAAAACATCAACTGCAGTGTTCCATATCTGGCTTACTGTAAAACATCAACTGCAGTGTTCCTCACCT
Source organism: Oncorhynchus clarkii lewisi (assembly GCF_045791955.1). Taxonomy (NCBI): domain Eukaryota; kingdom Metazoa; phylum Chordata; class Actinopteri; order Salmoniformes; family Salmonidae; genus Oncorhynchus; species Oncorhynchus clarkii. The sequence goes on from NW_027259519.1 coordinate 14,198, forward strand.
GACTTACTGTAAAACATCACTTCAGTGTTCCTTACCTGACTTACTGTAAAACATCACTGCAGTGTTCCTCATCTGGCTTACTGTAAAACATCACTGCAGTGTTCCTCATCTGGCTTACTGTAAAACATCACTGCAGTATTCCTCATCTGGCTTACTGTAAAACATCAACTGCAGTGTTCCTCATCTGGCTTACTGTAAAACATCAACTGCAGTGTTCCTCATCTGGCTTACTGTAAAACATCAACTGCAGTGTTCCTCATCTGGCTTACTGTAAAACATCAACTGCAGTGTTGGCCACAGGTTCTCATCCACATCACAATGGATGTTTTCATTAGCTAAACATCTTGGGAAGAATCTTCGGGCGAATCCAGACCTGACACTGGCCTGCCGTGATGTCATTGCATGCGTCATCAATGGCCTGGAGAAGGGCGCCTTGTTCATGAGGACGCCTATCATATACCTTCCAGCTCCATGTGGAGAAAAATTCCTCAATCGGGCTAAGGAAAGGAGCGTCACTTCTGGATGAGTGGCCTTATACAGCTGGTTGAGTGGCCTTATACAGCTGGTTGAATGGCCTTATACAGCTGGTTGAGTGGCCTTGTACAGCTGGTTGAGTGGCCTTGTACAGCTGGTTGAGTGGCCTTGTACAGCTGGTTGAGTGGCCTTATACAGCTGGTTGAGTGGCCTTATACAGCTGGTTGAGTGGCCTTATACAGCTGGTTGAGTGGCCTTATACAGCTGGTTGAGTGGCCTTATACAGCTGGTTGAGTGACCTTATACAGCTGGTTGAGTGGCCTTATACAGCTGGTTGAGTGGCCTTATACAGCTGGTTGAGTGGCCTTCTACAGCTGGCTGAGTGGCCTTGTACAGCTGGTTGAGTGGCCTTGTACAGCTGGTTGAGTGGCCTTGTACAGCTGGTTGAGTGGCCTTGTACAGCTGGTTGAGTGGCCTTGTACAGCTGGTTGAGTGGCCTTATACAGCTGGTTGAGTGGCCTTATACAGCTGGTTGAGTGGCCTTATACAGCTGGTTGAGTGGCCTTATACAGCTGGTTGAGTGGCCTTATACAGCTGGTTGAGTGGCCTTATACAGCTGGTTGAGTGGTCTTATACAGCTGGTTGAGTGGCCTTATACAGCTGGTTGAGTGGCCTTATACAGCTGGTTGAGTGGCCTTATACAGCTGGTTGAATGGCCTTATACAGCTGGTTGAGTGGCCTTATACAGCTGGTTGAGTGGCCTTATACAGCTGGTTGAGTGGCCTTATACAGCTGGTTGAGTGGCCTTCTACAGCTGGCTGAGTGGCCTTGTACAGCTGGTTGAGTGGCCTTGTACAGCTGGTTGAGTGGCCTTGTACAGCTGGTTGAGTGGCCTTGTACAGCTGGTTGAGTGGCCTTGTACAGCTGGTTGAGTGGCCTTATACAGCTGGTTGAGTGGCCTTATACAGCTGGTTGAGTGGCCTTATACAGCTGGTTGAGTGGCCTTATACAGCTGGTTGAGTGGCCTTATACAGCTGGTTGAGTGGCCTTATACAGCTGGTTGAGTGGCCTTATACAGCTGGTTGAGTGGCCTTATACAGCTGGTTGAGTGGCCTTATACAGCTGGTTGAGTGGCCTTATACAGCTGGTTGAGTGGCCTTATACAGCTGGTTGAGTGGCCTTATACAGCTGGTTGAGTGGCCTTATACAGCTGGTTGAGTGGCCTTATACAGCTGGTTGAATGGCCTTATACAGCTGGTTGAGTGGCCTTCTACAGCTGGCTGAGTGGCCTTGTACAGCTGGTTGAGTGGCCTTGTACAGCTGGTTGAGTGGCCTTGTACAGCTGGTTGAGTGGCCTTGTACAGCTGGTTGAGTGGCCTTGTACAGCTGGTTGAGTGGCCTTATACAGCTGGTTGAGTGGCCTTATACAGCTGGTTGAGTGGCCTTATACAGCTGGTTGAGTGGCCTTATACAGCTGGTTGAGTGGCCTTCTACAGCTGGCTGAGTGGCCTTGTACAGCTGGTTGAGTGGCCTTGTACAGCTGGTTGAGTGGCCTTGTACAGCTGGTTGAGTGGCCTTGTACAGCTGGTTGAGTGGCCTTGTACAGCTGGTTGAGTGGCCTTATACAGCTGGTTGAGTGGCCTTATACAGCTGGTTGAGTGGCCTTATACAGCTGGTTGAGTGGCCTTATACAGCTGGTTGAGTGGCCTTATACAGCTGGTTGAGTGGCCTTATACAGCTGGTTGAGTGGCCTTATAAAGCTGGTTGAGTGGCCTTATACAGCTGGTTGAGTGGCCTTATACAGCTGGTTGAGTGGCCTTATACAGCTGGTTGAGTGGCCTTATACAGCTGGTTGAGTGGCCTTATACAGCTGGTTGAGTGGCCTTATACAGCTGGTTGAGTGGCCTTATACAGCTGGTTGAATGGCCTTATACAGCTGGTTGAGTGGCCTTCTACAGCTGGCTGAGTGGCCTTGTACAGCTGGTTGAGTGGCCTTGTACAGCTGGTTGAGTGGCCTTGTACAGCTGGTTGAGTGGCCTTGTACAGCTGGTTGAGTGGCCTTGTACAGCTGGTTGAGTGGCCTTATACAGCTGGTTGAGTGGCCTTATACAGCTGGTTGAGTGGCCTTATACAGCTGGTTGAGTGGCCTTATACAGCTGGTTGAGTGGCCTTATACAGCTGGTTGAGTGGCCTTATACAGCTGGTTGAGTGGCCTTATACAGCTGGTTGAGTGGCCTTATACAGCTGGTTGAGTGGCCTTATACAGCTGGTTGAGTGGCCTTATACAGCTGGTTGAGTGCAGTCTTACTGCCAGCATCGGTCTGTGGTGGTGAATAGACAGCTACACATAATATAGATGGGAACTCTCTTGGTAGATAGTGTGGTCTACAGCTTATCATAAGGTACTCTACCTCAGGCGAGCAATACCTCGAGACTTCTTTAATATTTAGACATCGCGCACCAGCTGTTATTGACAAATAGACACACACCCCCACCCCTTGTCTATTCTGCCGGTGCATGGAAAATCCCAGCAGCTCTATAGTGTCCGTTTCTTTGTTCAGCCATGTCTCGGTGAAACATAAAATGTTACAGTTTTTAATGTCCCCTTGGTAGGATAATCTTAATAGCAGGTCATCAATTTTATTTTCTAACGATTGCACGTTAGCAAGGAGAACGGATGGCAGTGGGAGTTTCTCAGAAGGATCCCCGATCTGCGGCCCCTTTTCCGGCGTCTTTTCTTCAGGCAAAAGGCGGAGATCTGGGCCTGTTCCAGTGAAAGGAGGGGATCTGGGCCTGTTCCAGTGAAAGGAGGGAATCTGGGCCTGTTCCAGTGAAAGGCGTGGATCTGGGCCTGTTCCAGTGAAAGGCGTGGATCTGGGCCTGTTCCAGTGAAAGGCGTGGATCTGGGACTGTTCCAGGGAAAGGCGTGGATCTGGGCCTGTTCCAGTGAAAGGCGTGGATCTGGGCCTGTTCCAGTGAAAGGAGTGGATCTGGGCCTGTTCCAGTGAAAGGCGTGGATCTGGGCCTGTTCCAGTGAAAGGCGTGGATCTGGGCCTGTTCCAGTGAAAGGAGTGGATCTGGGCCTGTTCCAGTGAAAGGCGTGGATCTGGGACTGTTCCAGGGAAAGGCGTGGATCTGGGCCTGTTCCAGTGAAAGGCGTGGATCTGGGCCTGTTCCAGTGAAAGGCGTGGATCTGGGCCTGTTCCAGTGAAAGGCGTGGATCTGGGCCTGTTCCAGTGAAAGGCTTGGATCTGGGCCTGTTCCAGTGAAAGGCAGGGATCTGGGCCTGTTCCAGTGAAAGCAGGATATCTTTCTCGTCGGACTCGTTAAAGGAAAAGGTTTCTTCCAGTCCTCGGTGAGTAACCTCTGTTCTGATGTCCTGAAGTCATAAGAGCAACATTACGTACAAAATAAGTTTAAAAAATAAGTTACGCAAAACGCAAAAAAAAATTACAAACTTGCGCAATTGGTTGGGAGAATGTAAAAACTCAGCCATGTTGTTCGGTGCCGTCTTAGGGTGCTAGGGTCTGCTTAGGGTCTTAGGGTCTTAGGGTGCTAGGGTCTGCTTAGGGTCTTAGGGTGCTAGGGTCTGCTTAGGGTCTTAGGGTCTTAGGGTGCTAGGGTCTGCTTAGGGTCTTAGGGTCTTAGGGTGCTAGGGTCTGCTTAGGGTCTTAGGGTCTTAGGGTGCTAGGGTCTGCTTAGGGTCTTAGGGTGCTAGGGTCTGCTTAGGGTCTTAGGGTGCTAGGGTCTGCTTAGGGTTTTAGGGTGCTAGGGTCTGCTTAAGGTCTTAGGGTGCTAGGTTCTGCTTAGGGTCTTAGGGTGCTAGGTTCTGCTTAGGGTCTTAGGGTGCTAGAGTCTGCTTAGGGTCTTAGGGTGCTAGGGTCTGCTTAGGGTCTTAGGGTGCTAGGATCTGCTTAGGGTCTTAGGGTGCTAGGGTCTGCTTAGGGTCTTAGGGTGCTAGGGTCTGCTTAGGGTCTTACGGTGCTAGGGTCTGCTTAGGGTCTTACGGTGCTAGGGTCTGCTTAGGGTCTTAGGGTGCTAGGGTCTGCTTAGGGTCTTAGGGTGCTAGGGTCTGCTTAGGGTTTTAGGGTGCTAGGGTCTGCTTAGGGTTTTAGGGTGCTAGGGTCTGCTTAGGGTTTTACAGTGCTAGGGTCTGCTTAGGGTGCTAGGGTCTGCTTAGGGTCTTATGGTGCTAGGGTCTGCTTAGGGTGCTAGGGTCTGCTTAGGGTCTTAGGGTGCTAGGGTCTGCTTAGGGTGCTAGGGTCTGCTTAGGGTTCTAGGGTCTGCTTAGGGTGCTAGGGTCTGCTTAGGGTGCTAGGGTCTGCTTAGGGTCTTAGGGTGCTAGCGTCTGCTTAGGGTCTTAGGGTGCTAGGGTCTGCTTAGGGTCTTAGGGTGCTAGGGTCTGCTTAGGGTTTTAGGGTGCTAGGGTCTGCTTAGGGTCTTAGGGTGCTAGGGTCTGCTTAGGGTTTTACAGTGCTAGGTTCTGCTTAGGGTGCTAGGGTCTGCTTAGGGTCTTAGGGTGCTAGGGTCTGCTTAGGGTGCTAGGGTCTGCTTAGGGTCTTAGGGTGCTAGGGTCTGCTTAGGGTGCTAGGGTCTGCTTAGAGTTCTAGGGTCTGCTAAGGGTGCTAGGGTCTGCTTAGGGTGCTAGGGTCTGCTTAGGGTCTTAGGGTGCTAGGTTCTGCTTAGGGTCTTAAGGTGCTAGGGTCTGCTTAGGGTGCTAGGGTCTGCTTAGGGTGCTAGGGTCTGCTTAGGGTCTTAGGGTGCTAGGGTCTGCTTAGGGTCTTAGGGTGCTAGGGTCTGCTTAGGGTCTGCACCTGCTCTTTCCATGAAATTACAGCGCTTAAGCAATTTGGACAAAAACAATGGAGCTTAGATGAAGGGGAGGAGACAGGTTAAATAAGGAATTTTAAGCCTTGAGACAATTGAGACATGGATTGTGTATGTGTTGCCATTCAGAGTGGGTAAGACAAAATATTTAAGTGCCCCTGAACGGGGTTATGGTAGTAGGTGCCAGGCACACCGGTTTGAGTGTCAAGAACTGCAACGCTGCTGGGTTTTTCACGCACAACAGTTTCCAATGTGTATCACGAATGGTCCACCAACCAAAGGACATCCACCCAATTTAACACAACTGTGGGAAGCATTGGAGTCAACATGGGACCAGCATCCCTGTGAAACCCTTTCGACATGTTGCAGTCTTCACCAAATCTATGCAAATTGGTATTGTTCCTAAAGATTTTAAAATTGCCAAAAGTTATCCCCATTTATAAATCTGGGGATCCAAGATCTTTTACAACTTATCAGCCAATACCTGTAAATAATAATAATAATAATAAATAATAACAAAAATTGGTGTAGAAGAGAATGATGAAGCATTTAAATCAACACTGTATTCTATTTGAGAAGCAATATGGTTCTGGTAAAAACTACCACACTGACTCTTTTGTAACTTGTGGATAAAATCTTTACAGCCATGAACATCGGGCTTCAGGTCTAACAGAGTAAAGCTCAATGCAGTGTGTCCTCAGCTGATCCTTCAGATGTGTGTGTACAACGTATGCTAGTGTATAATCAATCACAGTGTTCTACGTCCCCACCACTAAGAGTTCTACCACAGTGTCCCGACCACTAAGAGTTCTACCACAGTGTTCACGTCCCGACCACTAAGAGTTCTACCACAGTGTTCCATGTCCCGACCACTAAGAGTTCTACCACAGTGTCCCGACCACTAAGAGTTCTATCACAGTGTTCTACATCCCGACCACTAAGAGTTCTATCACAGTGTTCTACGTCCCGACCACTAAGAGTTCTACCACAGTGTCCCGACCACTAAGAGTTCTATCACAGTGTTCACGTCCCGACCGCTAAGAGTTCTACCACAGTGTCCCGACCACTAAGAGTTCTATCACAGTGTTCTACATCCCGACCACTAAGAGTTCTATCACAGTGTTCTACGTCCCGACCACTAAGAGTTCTATCACAGTGTTCTACATCCCGACCACTAAGAGTTCTATCACAGTGTTCTACGTCCCGACCACTAAGAGTTCTATCACAGTGTTCTACGTCCCGAACACTAAGAGTTCTATCACAGTGTTCTACGTCCCGAACACTAAGAGTTCTACCACAGTGTTCTACGTCCCGACCACTAAGAGTTCTATCACAGTGTTCTACATCCCCACCACTAAGAGTTCTACCACAGTGTTCTACATCCCCACCACTAAGAGTTCTACCACAGTGTTCTACATCCCCACCACTAAGAGTTCTACCACAGTGTTCTACGTCCCGACCACTAAGAGTTCTACCACAGTGTTCTACATCCCCACCACTAAGAGTTCTAACACAGTGTTCTACATCCCCACCACTAAGATTTCTATCACAGTGCTCTACATCCCGACCACTAAGTGTTTTACCACAGTGTTCTACATCCCAACCACTAAGAGTTCTATATCAGTGTTCTACATCCCGACCACTAAGAGTTCTATCACAGTGTTCTACGTCCCGAACACTAAGAGTTCTACCACAGTGTTCTACGTCCCGAACACTAAGAGTTCTATCACAGTGTTCTACGTCCCGAACACTAAGAGTTCTATCACAGTGTTCTACGTCCCGACCACTAAGAGTTCTATCACAGTGTTCTACGTCCCGGCCACTAAGAGTTCTACCACAGTGTTCTACGTCCCCACCACTAAGAGTTCTATCACAGTGTTCCATGTCCCGACCACTAAGTGTTCTACCACAGTGTTCTACATCCCCACCACTAAGAGTTCTATCACAGTGTTCTTCGTCCCGACCACTAAGAGTTCTATCACAGTGTTCTACATCCCCACCACTAAGAGTTCTATCACAGTGTTCTACGTCCCGACCACTAAGAGTTCTATCACAGTGTTCTACATCCCGACCACTAAGAGTTCTATCACAGTGTTCTACGTCCCCACCACTAAGAGTTCTATCACAGTGTTCTACATCCCGACCACTAAGAGTTCTACCACAGTGTTCTACGTCCCGACCACTAAGAGTTCTATCACAGTGTTCTACATCCCGACCACTAAGAGTTCTACCACAGTGTTCTACATCCCGACCACTAAGAGTTCTATCACAGTGTTCTACATCCCGACCACTAAGAGTTCTATCACAGTGTTCTACATCCCGACCACTAAGAGTTCTACCACAGTGTTCTACGTCCCGACCACTAAGAGTTCTACCACAGTGTTCCATGTCCCGACCACTAAGAGTTCTATCACAGTGTTCTACGTCCTGACCACTAAGAGTTCTACCACAGTGTTCTACGTCCCGACCACTAAGAGTTCTATCACAGTGTTCTACATCCCAACCACTAAGAGTTCTACCACAGTGTTCTACATCCCAACCACTAAGAGTTCTACCACAGTGTTCCATGTCCCGACCACTAAGAGTTCTATCACAGTGTTCTACGTAGGGTTACATCAGTGTTCTATGTTCCCACCACTAAGAGTTCTATCACAGTGTTCTACGTAGGGTTATATCAGTGTTCTATGTTCTCTCCCAAGAATCTGATGTGTTCGACCAGTGGTATATCAGGAGAGAACCTGACCACTAAGTGTTCTGCTCCAGAGCTAACATCCTGGTACTCTGGACCCTGCCTTTTGGACCAGAACGGAACGGACACAAGCTTTCGTATTCGATTCCACAAATCTTTATTGTCCGAGATCGGTACGCTCACATTCTCTTATTCAAGTCCACAACGCTTAAAAAAAAAATAATAAGATAATGTTACAATTCAACAATGTTATAGAATTTTCTGTTTGCAAAACAAAAGAACATCCATTGTGTACATGGCCTGTTGGATAATT